>NC_069499.1:267904126-268159126 GCF_027579735.1 Bombina bombina
CCCTTTCTTGCCAGCCACGCTGTGGAGTACTTGGATGCGTGTGATGGAGCATTGTCCTGCATGAAAATCATGTTTTTCTTGAAGGATGCAGACTTCTTCCTGTACCACTGCTTGAAGAAGGTGTCTTCCAGAAACTGGCAGTAGGACTGGGAGTTGAGCTTGACTCCATCCTCAACCCGAAAAGGCCCCACAAGCTCATCTTTGATGATACCAGCCCAAACCAGTACTCCACCTCCACCTTGCTGGCGTCTGAGTTGGACTGGAGCTCTCTGCCCTTTACCAATCCAGCCACGGGCCCATCCATCTGGCCCATCAAGACTCACTCTCATTTCATCAGTCCATAAAACCTTAGAAAAATCAGTCTTGAGATATTTCTTGACCCAGTCTTGACGTTTCAGCTTGTGTGTCTTGTTCAGTGGTGGTCGTCTTTCAGCCTTTCTTACCTTGGCCATGTCTCTGAGTATTGCACACCTTGTGCTTTTGGGCACTCCAGTGATGTTGCAGCTCTGAAATATGGCCAAACTGGTTGCAAGTGGCATCTTGGCAGCTGCACGCTTGACTTTTCTCAGTTCATGGGCAGTTATTTTGCACCTTGGTTTTTCCACACGCTTCTTGCGACCCTGTTGACTATTTTGAATGAAACGCTTGATTGTTCGATGATCACGCTTCAGAAGCTTTGCAATTTTAAGAGTGCTGCATCCCTCTGCAAGATATCTCACTATTTTTGACTTTTCTGAGCCTGTCAAGTCCTTCTTTTGACCCATTTTGCCAAAGGAAAGGAAGTTGCCTAATAATTATGCACACCTGATATAGGGTGTTGATGTCATTAGACCACACCCCTTCTCATTACAGAGATGCACATCACCTAATATGCTTAATTGGTAGTAGGCTTTCGAGCCTATACAGCTTGGAGTAAGACAACATGCATAAAGAGGATGATGTGGTCAAAATACTCATTTGCCTAATAATTCTGCACTACCTGTATAGTGAGTCAGTGACACAGTCTGTAATCTGTCGGTGAGATGGCTGGCCTGACCCTAGCCGCCCCAGTACTTTATAAAGTGACCACAGTAGTCTGTGACATAGTCCAGCCCCCCCATACTGTATATAGTGGTACTGTATAGTGACACTGTTTACCCCCTGCCCGCCCATGCTGTATTAACAAGGTCTAATTTGCTGGTTCCACAAACATACACAAACACACATACATGCATAAATACACACACAGTCACATACATACACACATACACACACCATACACACATAAACACCAATGGGTAAAACAGAAACAATAACCCCTGTAGTCATGTCACACTCACATGATATCAGTGCAGGCAGTGGTAGGTTAACATTTTTTATTTTTTAAGCTGGGCCCCCACCCTCAGGGGCCCAGTCGCACCTGCGTCCTCTGCACCCCCTGTAGTTTCGCCCCTGGCTGAATGCCAACAGCATACGCTGCCTGCATTTATCATTGCACAAGCAGTTCTGGTGAACTGCTTGTGCAATGCCGCCCCCTGCAGATCCGTTGCCAATCGGCCGCTAGCAGGGGGTGGGGGTGTCAATCAAACCGATCATATCTGATCGGGTTGATTGCTGTCTGCCGCTCAGAGCAGGCGGACAAGTTAAGGAACAGCAGTCTTAAGACCGCTGCTACTTAATTCCTGTTTCCGGCGAGCCTGAAGGCTCGCGTGGAAACAAGGGGGACAGGGGCCATTCGGCTCTTGTTAAATCGGCCCCATACTCTCAAGAAATATTGTATTAAATTCAGGAACCTCATTCTGTGGCTGCATTAAAACAGTCTTTACATTATTTATTTGTCTGACTCTGTTGAGATGAGTAAACATATTTTTTCTAAGAATTCTATTTCTTCATTATCCATTATCTATGTCAGAAGGAAGTTTGGTATGTAATTTTGCACGCTAAATGCCAGAAAGTTTCTTAAAGATCAGCTGACATCAGATTTAAATGAATAAGTTAAAACCCCATATAATTATTCATAATGCTTTCAATACTAACAGTAGGGTAGAAAGGTTATTTCCAGATTATGTAGTTACGATCATAGAAGAAGGGTTTAAGGATGAACAAAGACTAAACATACCAACGTATCCAAATTCAGCTACCCTGAAGATAAAACATTATCTAGCCGAATTCACAACGTGTCTGTCTAATTTTTCTATAATTGCAATGTCTTCATTTATGATCCAGTAATGTATTTAATTCACTAATTTGAAAAGGCAGATCCTGATTCAGCCTTCTAAAGCATGGAAATTCTATACCACAATTGCTGTACACTATTAAAAAAAACTAATACCAGACATTTATTATTTAATTGTTTAACACACCTAATTCATAAGGTATTATCTTAAAAACATGCTGCTCAAAAACTGGAAGCATTCTAGACTTATAAATGTAGTGTGCAATATAATTATTTATATAATGTTCAAGTGAAAAAATGATTATTTTATACAAAACTATACATGTCCTTAAATGGATATTAAAGGGACAGTCAAGTCCAAAAAAACCTTTCATGATAGGGCATGTAATTTTAAAGAACTTTTAAATTTAATTGTATCACCCATTTTGCTTTGATCTTTTGGTATTCTTAGTTGAAAGGTAAACCTAGGAGGTTTATATGCTAATTTCTAAGACCTTGAAGGCCGCCTATAATCTAAATACATTTTGACCGTTTTTCACCACTAGAGGGCATTAGTTCATGTAATATAGATAATATTGTGCTCACGCACGTGAATTTACAGAGGAGTGAGCACTGATTGGCTAAAATGCAAGTCTGTCAAAAGAACTGAAATAAGGGGGCAGGTCTGCAGAGGCTTAAATCCAAGATAATTACAGAGGCAAAATGTTTATTATTATAACTGTGTTGGTTATGCAAAACTGGGGAATGGGTAATAAAGGAATTATCTATCTTTTTAAAAAGCAAAAATTCTGGTGTTGACTGTCCCTTTAAACAATATGAGATTGTAATTTAAAATGTTTAGTTATGTGAAGTTAACAAACTTTCCAATATTATTTTGTTCCATTTTCCTGTAATTTCAATAAAGTAATGGGCACTGCCATGTTTGAACTTAAATTGCCCCTTATCTGTTTCCCCCGCTGAAGATAATTAGGGAAAGATATAAAACAGACAATTAAAGAGGCTGGCCAAACAAGGCTGTGTGGAACATAGGATAATTTAAAAAAGATTCCACACAGCTGTGGTTGCACAAACAGAGATAAATAAAAAAACTAGTCCAAACATGACAGCGCTCATTACTTTATAGAAACATTTATATTTTCAATATTTAAACAACTAATATAATTGTAAAAATACATCTACATATTACTCTAAGGCTAATTTTTTTCTTTGAATACATCATTATATCTAACATGTATTTACTGTTTAACATCCATTTAAAGAGCCCAAGGGGCACGTTAATCAATGCTTCTAAATTTTTGAATTCTCTTTTAATTGTTTCCAGTAAGAAAGACCTACGGCTATAAAATATATGTATACATTTTACACCACAATGCACACATGAAGAGAAACTTGTATGGTGCTGCAAAAAATTGCAAGCATAAAATCCCATATGCTTTTATCAAACAGAGGAGTCACACAATATGGCTATGCTTTGCTCAGATGTGCCTGCCAGCGGCAGGTCCTAACAAAAAAAATAAAAATCTACTTTTGCTTTGGGACAGTAAAGTCAAAAACAAAATGTATGCTTACCTGATTCATTTCTTTCCAGGTGGTGAGAGTCCAGGAGTTCATTACTTCTGGGATTCAGCTACCTGCCACTAGGAGGAGGCAACAATTCCAAGAGTATTCTGTCCCCCCCATACATTCAAAATAAAAGGTGAACACTGAAATAGATGGGTACACTTACAATACAAAAATTGCAAAATAAACCCAAAAACTTAGTGTATACAACCCCAAAGATAAGGATATACAGGGATAAACAATATAGATCAGAATAGACAATTCATAGAAAACAAGGGTTCATCATAGAAGAGAGTTTCCCCAAGATTTGATTGCAGTGATATTCATACACCTCACAGGAAAAGGAGTAGAAACATACAATAGTGAAGTCTGTTAATACAATATAGTATGATCCAAATTGGACAGGTACTCACACTTTTTAAGCTATTACTCAGCTCTAAGTAAAAAAGCTGTCAGGTACAAAGCCCACTCTGTTCCCAAGGACAGTCAGGAACTCCAAAATAAAATTAAAAGCAAATTTATTAAAACACAAGGACATACAGACCAATGTCACAAAGTATATGATAAGCAACAATCACCACTTTGAGCTCAGTCCCAGGAAAGGCAATCAGACAAGAGCAACAATTACAGATGTATGCCAAATCACATCCGACGTACGTTTGTCAGCTTTTTCAAGGATCCCTCCCACCTCATGGATTAGCCAGTCTAACATATAGCCAAGTAAGGAGAAGTAGTAATTTAGGTAAGGGCAGAACAGGGAAATAAGTTACTAAACTAGAACTGCCACATGAAACAAATCATAAATAAAATAAATATGGTAGGCCTCGTAGACTCTCCCCACCTCGAAAGAAATTAATTTATCAGGTAATCATACATTTTGTTTTCTTTCACAAAGTGCTGATAGTCCACAAGTTCATTACTTCTGGAAAACTAATACCCAAGCTGTGGAGTCCACGAATAATGAAGGCGGGACAAAAGGTTTTGAAAAAGACAGGCACCTAATTTCCAGAGACCGCTGCCTGGTGGAAATTATTAAAAGTATGAAGGGATGACCATGTTGCTGCCTTGCAAATTTGTTCTATAAAAGCCTCAGGAAGTAGAAATGGATCTGGTAGAATAAGTAGTAATTTGTTTCGGAGGAGACTTTCCCACCTCTAAGTATTGTGGATTAACAATTTTAACCAAGAAACCAAAGTAGCAGCCGAAGCCTTCTGACCTTTGCATGAACCTGAGAAATGAATTAACAGACTAGAAGATTGTCTAAAATCCTTTGTAGCCTGAAGATAAAACTTTAAAGCTCTAACTACATCCAAATTATGTAAAAGTCACTCTTCTGAATTCTTAGGATTTGGACAAAGAGAAGTAACCACAATCTCACTATCGATGTTGTCATAAGAAACTAACTTTGGTAAGAAATACAATTTCTTAAAACAGCTTTATCTTGAAGAAAAATTAGAGGAGACAATTCAGAGACTCTTCTGGCAGAAATTAATTCCCTAATAGAAACAAAACATTCCAAGACAGAAACTTAATGTCTAAAGCGTGCATAGGTTAAAATGGAGAAGCCTGCACAACTTTAAAAACATAATTTAGGTTCCAAGGGGTGAAATTGACCTGATAACGGGCTTGAACACATCAAGAAGTTTAGCGATTTTTCTATGATATAAAACAAAGCTAAAATTTGCCCCTTCAAAGAGCTATCAGATAAGCACTTCTTTAAACCTTTACTAAACCTGCAGAATTCTGGGAATCCGAAAAGAATGCCAATAAAATGTTTGCACCAAGAAAGAAAAACTTTGCATACTTTGTGATAGCTTCTTCTTGTAACAGTTATCCTAGCCTGGATCAAAGTATTTACAACAGTGTTAGAAAAACCTCACTGTTTTAAGCTGTTTCTAAGCCTTTCAGTTGAGAGACTTGAGATATTGATAATAAAACGGACCTTGTGGTAGAAGGCCAAAGAGGAAGAGGCCACAGAGGTGAGCTGGACCTCTTGACTAAGTCCACAAACCAAGTTCTATGATCCCTACCTGGTGCTATTATAATTACTGCTGATAGCTCCATCTTTATTCGAGCTATCACCCTTGGAAGCAGAATAGTAGAAGGAAATATGTGTGCCAGACAAAAGGACCAAGGAGTTGCTAGAGCATCTACAAACTCAACCTTAGGATTTCTGGACCTCCCAAAATATCTAGGAAGCTTGTTTAATTGAGAAGCCATTAGGTCTCTGTAGAACCCCATCTCCTGAGTATCTGATTGAAAACATGTGCATAAAGAGACCATTCCTCTGGATGAAGGGATAGGTGACTGAGATAATCTGCTTCCCAGTCATTCACACCTGGAATATGAATTGCAGAAATGATGCAGGAATTGTTTTCTACCCATTGGAGAATTTAAGACACCTCCATTATCGCTAGAGAACTGCGAGTTCCTCCTTGATGATTGATATATGCCACAACCGTGATATTGTCCAATTATAAATGCATGTAAATCTCCTATTTGAGGAAAGGCCAGCTCTGAAGAGCCCTGAAGATCGCACAGAGTTCTAACACATTTATTGGTTACCTTGCCTCCTGAGGAGACCAAACTTCCTCCACTCCCCTGGACCCCCATACTGCACACCAACCTAGAAGACATGCATCTTTTGTAATTATTGTCCAGGATAGATGCAGAAAGAGAGACCCTCATATTTTCTAGGATCTAATAGGATTGTTGGACTATCTGATTGTAATCCTTGCACCATTGTGTACAAAGTTGAAGAGCTCTCATATGACCTCATCAGACCTAGCACAATAATGAAATTAAAGGAGCACCGGTCATAAAACTTAACATTTATTTTCCATGCTTTAGCACAGGATCAAACAACAGGATCTGATACACGGAGTCAGCTGATTCATTTCAGCATGTGCTGTAGTCCAAGCTGTGACCCAATGTCTGATCTCTGATCTTAAATAGCCTACACAGTTATCTGATTGGTTAAAAAAGAACACTACATATAAAAACACAAATCTCCAATCTTCAACCCATTGCTAAATTAGATTCCCTAAACCACACAACATTAGATATTGATAAATCACTCTCTATCACTTATTATTTTATGTAGTATACAAAAAAGGAAGAGAAGAATATCAGAGGCAATCTTCATAAGCCTAATGAAAAATATATTATTATTTAAATACGTATATATATATATATATATATATATATATATATATATATATATATACTCTGCATATGTGATATTTTAGCTAATTCATATACATTTCATCTGTCTAACTATAACATTCATAAAAGATAGTGGTTGCAAACAAATCTAAATTCTATGTGAAATTCAAAAGCGATTATACCAATGGCATTTTCTGTTCAAGAATGATACTCGGAATTAAGGCCTGATAGTATTCTGGTTTTTAACCTGTGAATCTTAATGGCCCCTCTCTTTTCCAAAAGCTTCTTCCTGTCACCCCCCAGTACAAGTTTCACTATCTCTATTATGGTCCACCTAAGGGTATCAGCTCTTTTTTATGTATGTTATTGAAACTTGAAATGTTGTACCAAAGGGGTTGTTATCTACCGTGATTTTATATTTGAGAGGTGTTCCCGTATCTTTGTATGGACCTCTCTGGTGGTGAGCCCAACATATTGGACCTGGCAGTCATGGCATGTCAGGAGATATACTGCATAGGTAGATCTACAATTAGCACACATTCTATGCCAAAATTCTTCTCCAATGGCAGCACTTCAGAATGTAACTCCAAGAAAAAGATGTTTACATGCCTTGCATCCCAGGTTACCAGATCTAAAAACTCCCTTGAAGTGTAACCAAGATCTCTCACTTTAGGATTCATTCTGCAATTGAGTAGGAGACATAATCTTCCACAGAGTCTTACCCTTCCTGTAAGCATATCTGCAGCCTAGACTAATGGAATCCAACAACTTATCTGCTGCTAGGGACGGAAAATGTTTTTTAACAATATTACAGATCTCATGATATTGATCGCTATTTTGAGTAATAAAATTTACTCCTTTAAACTGTTCTTTTTTCTCTTTCTGACCTTTCACTTAAAAGGTCCCTTTTCTTTAGGGTGTTTACCAATGAGCGAGTGTCTCTAATCATATTCCATGGATATGCTATTTGTTTCAAATGATCAGATAAATCTTCTGCTTGCTGCTCACAGGTTCTAATAGCTGACGGCGCCACAATCACTAAAATAAATATACTCGTGTTGTATTAGAAATGCAGATATAAATAAAACTGCTATATCTCCCAATGCACTACTGATATACAAAAGGAAACCAAAAGCGTGAATAAGTATTAATCAGCAAGTAATACAAATAGTAGTGTCCATAAATCTTAAAAATTATAGCAAATCGCTAAATGGTTAAAACGTTACACAGTCTTTTTACTTGATCCAAATGACCGGGATAGGGTTGCTGCTCCATATGTGCCCAGCGGTGTCTGGTCCCAGGCTTCAAATAACGATATAGACAAAGATGATTCTCTAGGAGAGAAACAAAACAGAGCGCATCCTCGATCTAAGTGTAGTTTAACAGTCACACTTTATTTTGATATATAAAACAATGATTGCACACTCACAAAAGAGCCCTCAAACATATTTCTGGCTTTAACAGGGGATATACAGGGAGTGCAGAATTATTAGGCAAATTAGTATTTTGACCACATCATCCTCTTTATGCATGTTGTCTTACTCCAAGCTGTATAGGCTCGAAAGCCTACTACCAATTAAGCATATTAGGTGATGTGCATCTCTGTAATGAGAAGGGGTGTGGTCTAATGACATCAACACCCTATATCAGGTGTGCATAATTATTAGGCAACTTCCTTTCCTTTGGCAAAATGGGTCAAAAGAAGGACTTGACAGGCTCAGAAAAGTCAAAAATAGTGAGATATCTTGCAGAGGGATGCAGCACTCTTAAAATTGCAAAGCTTCTGAAGCGTGATCATCGAACAATCAAGCGTTTCATTCAAAATAGTCAACAGGGTCGCAAGAAGCGTGTGGAAAAACCAAGGCGCAAAATAACTGCCCATGAACTGAGAAAAGTCAAGCATGCAGCTGCCAAGATGCCACTTGCCACCAGTTTGGCCATATTTCAGAGCTGCAACATCACTGGAGTGCCCAAAAACACAAGGTGTGCAATACTCAGAGACATGGCCAAGGTAAGAAAGGCTGAAAGACGACCACCACTGAACAAGACACACAAGCTGAAACATCAAGACTGGGCCAAGAAATATCTCAAGACTGATTTTTCTAAGGTTTTATGGACTGATGAAATGAGAATGAGTCTTGATGGGCCAGATGGATGGGCCCGTGGCTGGATTGGTAAAGGGCAGAGAGCGCCAGTCCGACTCAGATGCCAGCAAGGTGGAGGTGGAGTACTGGTTTGGGCTGGTATCATCAAAGATGAGCTTGTGGGGCCTTTTCGGGTTGAGGATGGAGTCAAGCTCAACTCCCAGTCCTACTGCCAGTTTCTGGAAGACACCTTCTTCAAGCAGTGGTACAGGAAGAAGTCTGCATCCTTCAAGAAAAACATGATTTTCATGCAGGACAATGCTCCATCACATGCGTCCAAGTACTCCACAGCGTGGCTGGCAAGAAAGGGTATAAAAGAAGAAAATCTAATGACATAGCCTCCTTGTTCACCTGATCTGAACCCCATTGAGAGCCTGTGGTCCATCATCAAATGTGAGATTTACAAGGAGGAAAAACAGTACACCTCTCTGAACAGTGTCTGGGAGGCTGTGGTTGCTGCTGCACGCAATGTTGATGGCGAACAGATCAAAACACTGACAGAATCCATGGATGGCAGGCTTTTGAGTGTCCTTGCAAAGAAAGGTGGCTATATTGGTCACTGATTTGTTTTTGTTTTGTTTTTGAATGTCAGAAATGTATATTTGTGAATGTTGAGATATTATATTGGTTTCACTGGTAAAAATAAATAATTGAAATGGGTATATATTTGTTTTTTGTTAAGTTGCCTAATAATTATGCACAGTAATAGTCATCTGCACACACAGATATCCCCCTAAAATAGCTATAACTAAAAACAAACTAAAAACTACTTCCAAAACTATTCAGCTTTGATATTAATGAGTTTTTTGGGTTCATTGAGAACATGGTTGTTGTTCAATAATAAAATTAATCCTCAAAAATACAACTTGCCTAATAATTCTGCACTCCCTGTATGTACTGTCAAACTGGGGTAGAGGTCTCTTAATGCTATATGTTAGGAGATCGTGTAAATACAACTGTTTTTGTCTGTGCAATAGTAGCCGGCTTATGCTCAGAGTACAGCGTATATAACACTCACTTTTCCTGGGATTATGGGCGTGGCCTTACGCATTTCGCTGGCTCCTCCCACTTCGTCAGAGGCTATCCTCTAGCCTCTGACGAAGCGGGATGAGCCCGCAAAACGCCCATAATCCCAGGAGAAGTGAGTGTTATATAAGCTGTACTCTGAGCATAAGCCGGCTACTATTGCACAGACAAAAACAGTTGTATTTACACGATCTCCTACCATATAGCATAAAGAGACCTCTACCCCAGTTTGACAGTACATATATCCCCTGTTAAAGCCAGAAATTCACACAGGCATTGAGTATACAGTGGGAACTGAAAGGAGATCGTAATATCGCTGGAGGGGTATGGAGTCTATTTGCTGAATGTACAGACATACCTCATATGTTTGAGGGCTCTTTTGTGAGTGTGCAATCATTGTTTTATATATCAAAATAAAGTGTGACTTTTAAACTACACTTAGATCAAGGATGCGCTCTGTTTAGTTTCTCTCCTAGAGAATCATCTTGTCTATATTGCTGCTCACAGGTGTTACTCTATGTGTTATTTTGTTTCATTCTAATAAATTGAGCTCTGGTCACTGATTTGAATACACTTTTCGGGTTTTCTATACAGTTGTATTTCCACCTTACCACTTATCATTCCCCTCAAATGCACATCCGGGTAGTTTATAGAATCTTGCTTAAATTCTAATGTAAACTGTATACCTATCTTATTGTCATTCAGATAGTGAACAAATGATTTTGCATCTTTTTCACTACCCTCCCATACAAATAGAAGATCATCTATATATCTTCTAAAATATCTGATCTTATTTTTGAAGGGATGAGTACATCCATAGATGTGGGATAGCTCCCACC
Organism: Bombina bombina; assembly: GCF_027579735.1. Taxonomy (NCBI): domain Eukaryota; kingdom Metazoa; phylum Chordata; class Amphibia; order Anura; family Bombinatoridae; genus Bombina; species Bombina bombina. Next base: position 267,915,016 of record NC_069499.1, read on the forward strand.
AACCCATAAACGGGTTGGCGTAAGATGGGGCAAACTTTGCCCCCATTGCTGTCCCACATTGAAATAGTTGTGGGTCAAAAGGAAGTTGGTAACTCTTAAAACAAAATGGCAAAAACTCTCATCATATTTTGAAATCTTTTTCAAAAAGAAAAATATGGCTTCCATACCTGCGCAATCTGGTATGGAGGAATATGAAGATTTTACATCTATGGTTACCCAATGGTATGGACGTTTCCAATCAAATACTTCCCTTTCCACTAACAGTTGTTTGGTATCCTTTAAAAAGCTTGATAAATTGTTTACTAGGGATTGTAAGATGGCATCCAGCTATTGTGACAAATGCTCAAACAAGGAACCAATACCGCTTAAAATTGAACAGCCCACTACCTTTTCTAAGCTTTTATGTACTTTAGGTAAGTGGTTTAAAATAGGAATTATTGGATTTTCCACATATAAAAAAAATCACTGGTTTCTTTATCCTTCCTCTATACCATCATCCAAAAGCTGTTTTATCATATTCACATTTAGAAGTCTTTGTCAAAAATAAAAATATGGCATCCATGCCTGCACGATTTGGTATGGAGCAATATAAAGATTTTACATCTATGGTCACCCATTCAAATACATGCATTTTCACTAACAGTTGTTTGATATCCTTTAAAAAGCGTGATAAATTGTTTACTAGGGGTTGTAAGATGGCATCCAACTCTTCAAGATTGTCAAATGTCACACATGTTGATTGGATGTTCACTGTATTTGTCATAAAAAAAATAAAGTTCATACATGTGGGCAGGCATAACATTGTAATAGAAGCATTATTATATGAACTAATTTAATCCTTTCACAAATAGAGTAAAAACAAAAAAAAGATACAAATATACTTTTTTAATGTTTACCATCACTTTAAGTGAATTTTCAATTTAGATCTGTTACCAGTTTTACATTATTCTCTTTGTATCCTTTGATGAAAAGCATATCTAACAATGCAGTACAGGGAGCTTGCTGCTGATTGGTAGCTACACAAAAATGCCTTTTGCCATTGGTTTCCCAAAAGTTTTCAGCTATCTACGAGTAGCATGTTGCTGCACCAGAGCTGATTTTAACTATTTGCAGACATTTGAGTATTTTATTTTTGCACTGTTGTATCGCTATGTCAGTATATACCAGGGTTATAATACAATTTATTTATAATATTCTTTAAAATAACCTCCAATAAAAATGTATATACGAAACAATTGAAATTAATATTTATTCCTAAATTCTTGAGATTAGTTAAATTTATTAACATATTGAAATATATTAAGTAGAGACTAGCTTTGAATCAACTATGCATGCTTATTCCGTTACAATATTCTATACAACATATCATAAAAAAATATACCTTTAAAATTAACCTTACTCACAATGAATCGCATTAAAATACCACAATAAAATACCAGAGTATGGACCGTTAACTTAACAATGCTTAGTTAGACAATATAACAAAATACTTTAACATCCAATTGATATGCCAATTTATCTGAGCTGAAATAACCTCTTATTTAACCACAATAAGGCAAATTATAAAATATATATTTAGCAATAACTGTAATTAATTTATGATATTAAAATACAAAATTCTTTCTAAACATTAATATTTAACACCAGTATACTTACTACAATCTAACTAAAGCTTTAGAATATCTCTGATTTAAATATAAAAGTATGAAATAACCTTTTATACGTTACTGGATAAAATTGAAGTTCACCTCATAAATTGAGAGGTAGTTTTGCAATATGGACCAAAAGGTAGCCCAATTCTGATTATAGTGACTGTGTCCCAAAAAGGAAGCAAGGTTATCAGTCAAAATTTTAGCAAGCAAAAGACCCTTTTTTCCCCTATGCATGAGGTTATATCACATGATACACCACACCCCTTTTTATTCTAATCATTGGTGAACATTTTTTGGATACGCACCCCAGTGCTGTCTTTTTGATAGGCCCTTAATGGAGATTGTCCCTGATTGGTTATTTGGGAGACGCCTCCCTGATTGGCTTATTTGGATTTGCATATGTTCTAATAGTCAATTCGTTTGGCTGTCATATCATTTCTGAACTATTGGTGGCAGCAGATAACCAGAAATGCAGTCTCACCATGAATATTGTTAACAGTATAGTATCTAACCTTTAAAAAATGTATTAAATATACTTTAACTTCCAGTATTAACAAACCACATGTTCCATGTGTATTGGATTATGTCATACTATTTACCCTGAGTATTTCAAGATTAAACATGAATATACTCCACTTATAATATCTTAAAAATGCATTTAAAAATCATATCTTCTATGAAAAGATTTAAAAGGACTATAATACCTTCATCATGGACTCAATTACTTTCTCAGTTATCATCTTAATATCACATACATACCTTTAGAACAGCAATCAGATGTAATTTCACATAATTATATCTATACTGGACTATTATCCCATATTATATAAATATTGCATATCTGTATATCTCTTGCTGAGTGTATAAAAACATATGATATTATTTACAGCACCAATTACATATTCACTTATTAGATGCCTGCAAAATATAAGAATATGCTACCCATTTTGAAACAAGTTGATTAAACATTTTATAATTAAGTTATCAAATATTTATCTAATATGTTATTGTTAGGCATTTCTTCTTAGATCCACAAATGCACATTTATACAATTTACTTGGACAGTCTGAGGTACACATTAATTTATCTAAGAACTATGTAGATAATTTGTTATCAAAAGTACATAGGTTAAGATATTTTGAAATCTTGATTATTAGGCCAACTTCAACTTCCCATATGTTAGCTGCAACATGAGCCCAGACGCCTATGTGTATCTGAGGTTCAGGGGTAATTAACACCTTAGTGTAAACGGTCATTTCCCTCTGTAAAAAATAGGTTCTTCTCTGCATACACTTAAGCCTCAGAGGCCCATCTCAGACATTATGACTGTAAATCTCCACATGAGGTCATTACCTGATAATTTTTATTACATAGAAGAGGGATCTTCTGTTAAAGTGACATCTTTAGTTTTACAAGTGTGTTTCAGAACAAGAGGGGGTGGCCTCACAAACAGTTTCACAAATAAAATGAATTCTTGTTCTTATCATGTATTAATAATATATATATATATATATATATATATATATATATATATATATATATATATATATATATATAATTTAATAACACTCACAGATATCCTGACATAAATCCCCCTTCCAATTTTAAATATATGTAGGACACATGTATTTGAATTGGCTTAAAATCAGTGGTACTTGGGGAGTGTATTGACAGTATGCATCATAGACAGTCTTCTATGAAGAGAATCCATTATTTTTGAGCCCTCATGATCACTAGCTAGGCATCTTTAAACTACAATATTTCTTTAGTGCATTTGGGGATATGACACTTTATTCTCCCTCTATGACTTGTAGTTGGGATTTAGGATGGCACACTCGCAACTGATTAACATGGAACCATTTTTCCATAAAGGTATCATTTTTAGGGATCCTAATTTTATAGGCAACTGGAGTTATTTTGTCAGTAATCACAAAAGGACCCTTCCATGATGAAATACATTTCTTCTCCTTAATCTGATCTCTTCCAAAGTTATAAAGATAAACTTTATCATTTATTTCATATTCCTTTTTGGACGCTTTGAGATCATAATAGGTTTTAGCGGCAGTTGCGGACTTCTCTAAGTTCCTTTGAGCAAATGCAAAGGAATATTGCAAGTGTTTCCTTAGGTTCTTCACATATTAATGTGTATTGGCGGCATTTATCAAGTTCTGGTCTGATGTACGGTACAGTAGATGTTGAGGTAGAACCATTATTCTACCAATCATCAATTCAAAAGGTGACATCTTAGTAGCACTACTTGGAGTTGCTCTTAATGCCATTAGGACTAGAGGTAATTTTACATCCCAGTGTTTACCAGTTTCACTGACAAACATTTTGAGGATTTTCACAATGGACTGGTTGTAACACTCTACACCACCACTAAAGGCAGCTCTATATGCAATATGGAGCTTTCTTTTGACCCCTAGTATTTTCCACATCTTGGTCATCACTTCGCTAGTGAAGTGGGTCCCCCGATCGGATTCGATTCGCTGGGGTAAACCAAATCTGGAAAACATGTTGGTTGATGAGCAATGCTACGCATGTTTCAACACTATTGTTAGGTGCACTGATGCACTCACCCATTTAGTGAATAGGCATGTTACTGTCAACATGTATTTGTTACCTTTTGATGACCTAGTTACTAGACCAATATAATAATTTGGATATCTGACGATGGCATTACCATCCCCTTTTAATGCAATGGTGCTCTGTGCAGTGGGTTGGAACTGTGGGCAGATTAAACAACCTTGACAGTAGATTTGAACATCCTTCAACATATGCGACCAGAAGGCGTAGTCACGTAATATTTCATAAATTAATTTGAACACCACGATGGCTAGATGTGGGAGCATCATGGGCATGTTGAAGCATGAGACCTCTGAACTTTGTAGGTACCACCCATTACTGGATACCAGTTTTGGAGGTTCTAATTAACAAACCATCTTGTAACTTGAATTGTGATATGAATTTCATTAAGATTCTAAGATCTTCCTTGCTATTACCGTCCTCTTTTGAGATGGGGTTGCTTTCAGGATCTTCTATGTGTTTATAGAAAATGCCTACAATGGGGTCTTCTTTTTGACTAGTGATCAGGTCCTCACTAGGAGAATCCTGACTCCATTGTACAGTTTAAACTCACTCTGTTGTTTAGACTGGTTTCTGGTAATGGCTTCTACCTGAATTGCACCCATTAAGTGGTCAATATTAAGGAGTTCTCCAGTTATGGCTCCTTGTTTGGCTAATGAATCTGCAGGATCATTGCTTTCCTTATCAGGACCTAGAACCCTGGAATGACCCTCTTCTTCCAGTGTATTGTTAACCCATTGGATGCCACCAGATTATCAATCTTGCGGAACAACTTGCTTTGTTTGATTGGTTTGTTGTTAGTTTTCTGCATGCCATTTCTTTTCCAAATATCCAAATTTAGGAAAAAAGCGCTCAAAGTCCTTAAGTATAAAGGTGAAAAAAGTTTATTGGGACAAAAATTAAAAACAAACAATTCATCCTAAGTAGGACATGTTAAAAAATCCTGGTTTTATTAAAAGGCAGGTATTTGCAGGTGCACAGGTAAGCAGTGAGCAAGTGCTGTTTGAGCACGAAACATGTCTGCTCTGTGCACCTGCATCACAACCAGGATTTTTTAACATGTCCTACTTTGGATGAATTGTTTATTTTTAATTTTTGTCCCAATAAACTTTTTTTCACCTTGTTACTTAAGGACTTTGAGCGCTTTTTTCCTACATTTGGATATATGGATTATCAGTGTGTGGAACACACAGGATTCAGCTGCCGCAGTCCACAACTAACTAGGGGATATTAGACCCCGCCCACTCTCCAAAAGAGCCGTTATAGAGTATACAAGTTACCGGATGACTTCCTTTGTAGCGCTCCGTTGTGCAGGTTAGTGAAACATTTCTTTTCCAAGTTGGAAGGTATTCAACAAAACTGTCATGCACGTAATTTGAGGCAGTAATGATCACAAATTCATGAATACCGTGTTCAATAGCCATCTCAATGGTTTTTAGAACAGCAGTTAGTTCTGTAACTTGACTGGATATTGGTCTAATGTTGAAACCTACAGAAATATTTGGGAATCCACTTGCCCAAGTTATACCAATGCTGGCGACTAATCTGCGCTCATTATCAATAGTGGCATGGTAAGAACAACCATCAACATATACCCAATGAAAGCAATTGTTCCTCCAGGAAATCATCTTCTAATAACTCTTCCCCGTGATTGTTAGCAGTACAGTGGTGGAACTCAGCAAGCCACTGTGTGACTGGATTCTTTTTATTTTGCTTGTAGCGAATTTCTAAAGGCCAGCCTTGTAAGGAAAGAGTCCAAGCTGTTATGCGGCTATTAGACAAATTTCCATCTCTCATTCTCTCACTTTGCAGATTTAGCAAAGGCTGGTGGGCCATTTCTACAATAATTTTCCCGCCCTGTATATAGCTGCGGAAATTTTGTAGAGCCCATACAGTAGATAAGAGGGCTTTTTCACAATCGCTAAATTTTATTTCTACTGGGGATAAAGTTTTACTTGCACAAGCAATGACTTTACTTAAATTATCATGCTTCTGTCTCTAAGAAGAAAGGTTTACCCCCTTCGGGGTATGCTAAGCAAGGTGCTTGAGCAAGTTTTCTCTTCAGTTCTCTGATGGCTGTCTCTTGAATATCACTCCAGTGCCATTTCACATCCTTCTTTAGAAGAAGTAGCAGTGGTTTAGCTAATTCTGCATAATTATCAATAAATTTGCGCAAATAATTAATTATACCCAGGAATGATCTTAATTCCTTTAAGTTAGTTGGGTTTTTAGAATTTATTATAGCTTCCATCTTTTTCTTCTGAGGATTTAACCCTTCAGAAGTAACTTCATATCTTAAGAAGTTTACACGAGAGCGGCACCATTGAGCTTTTAGTAGGGATAATTTGACACCTGCCCTTTTAAGTTGGCTGAGGACATGTTTAAGCTCTGTGATGTGTTTTTCAAAGTCTGTGCTTTTGATTAAAACATCATCAACATAAGATAAGGTCCCCCTTTCCAGTGCATCAGGCATAGCCTTATGCATGAATACAGCAAATTCATGTCCTGAATGTATGTATCCGAATGGGAGTCTCTGGAATGCATACTGGAACTTTTGGAACGAGAACGCAAGCTTATACTGGTCCTCCTCATGTACCTTTATGGTCCAATATGCAATCAATGGAAGTGAATATTTTGGATCCCTGCATCTGCGCTAGGCACTGGTCAATATATGGCACAGGCCAGCCAGACATGTACACTCGTTTGTTTAGCTGTCTTAAGTCAGCACACAAACGCCATTGTCCATTGGGCTTAAAGGGACAGTCTATACCAGAATTGTTATTGTTTTAAAAGATAGATAATCCCTTTATTACCCATTCCCCAGTTTTGCATAACCAACACAGTTATAATAATATACTTTTAACCTCTGTGATTATCTTGTATCTAAGCCTCTGCAAACTGCCTGTTTATTTCAGTTCTTTTGACAGACTTGCAGTCTAGCCAATCAGTGCCTGCTCCCAGATAACTTCACGTGCACGAGCACAGTGTTATCTATATGAAATACGTGAACTAACACCCTCTAGTGGTGAAAAACTGTTAAAATGCATTCTGAAAAGTGGTGGCCTTCAAGGTCTAAGAAATTAGCATATGAACCTCCTAGGTTAAGCTTTCAACTAAGAATACTAAGAGAACAAAGCAAAATTGGTGATAAAAGTAAATTGGAAAATTGTTTAAAATTACATGCTCTATCTGAATCGTGAAAGTTTATTTTGGCCTAGACTGTCCCTTTAAGGACACCTAGAATAGGATTGTTATAAGAGCTATGCACCTGTCTGATAATACCTCATTCTTCCAAGTTCCTTATGATTTTTGCAAGAGAATCATATGAGGCTAAAGGAAGTCTGTATTGTTTAACAAAGACAGGTGGTGCATTGGGATCTGTTTAGATTCTTGCAATGTGCAAGTCTGTAGTCCCACAGTCATAAGAATCCGTAGCAAAATATCCTTGTACTCCATCAGGATTTCTCGTAGCTGTCGGCGTTCATCATCATTGGAAAAGCCATTAGCTAAGGAGCTTTGCTTTTTGACTATTTGCTGAAATCCTGGAAAGATTTCAGGCTGTCCTATCTCATAGGCTTATTCCAACCTAGAGATGAGATCCCCTTGATTATAAGTTACATTGCTCCCATGACTCTGGGTACTGGGGTATTCTTGCTCTTTGATTGGCTGATCAAATACTAGGGAGGCTTCTTCAATTTTACAGATGCCTTCCTCTGAGCTGAAGGGATTAATAGACTGAATTGTAAATTGTCCCTCTGGCATAGATGTGTGTTCTATTAATTGTTCCTCAGTTAAGTATACTTCAGGTATTAGCCCAATTACATTATTCTGGGATTCAAAAGTGTAATAACTTGATTCCAGCGCATAGCTTATGGTAGTTCCCTTGGATAAGGTGATATCCTGTGGGGTCATGTTATGCACTATAACATGTATTGGAATAGTTCCAATATTTACCATAGTATGGGTTATTGTTATACCCAGATCTTGCATTCTATGGGAGATGCATATTAGTGTTTCAGAAGTTTTTAATTTCTGACCTCTTTTTACCTGTAAGAATAAAAGGAATTTATCAACCCCAGCAGGGATTACAATATCATTAGACACATTCACAGCATATGGCAATTGCTGGTTTGATTTCAGGGCCGAATTTTCATTATGAAATACTTCAGGGTCCCCCTTTAACCTGCTCTAGAGACAAAGGTTAATCAAATCTATTTGTATGGCATATCCATGTAAGAGATCATTGCCAATGTATGTTTGATTATGGGGAGTATTTAAAACTAAATACAGGTGATTTATTACCTATGGAGATAGATAATAAACACTTAGCTGTGATGTTATAGCTTTCACACTTGTCATCCAGGTCATGGACTAAGAGATCTTGGGGAGAAAGGTATTTAGACACTTTAGGTTCAGCTATCTGCACTAATAAGCCTTTGCTTATATAGCTAGCTTCCTGTTTTAAGTTTAATTTAGCATACATGGTTTCCCCAAGGTCATGCACTTGTATAGGGATAAATAGATCCTCTTTAACTTTCGCAATTTCTGCGAGGAATTGCGAATGATCTCCCCCTTTAGGAGATTTAGGGTCCCCCTTGTGGAGGTATATGGTTAATACTTCGTCGTCTAAGGAAATATTGGCTATCTCTCCAGGCAAAATTTTAAAAGTATTACCATCAGAGCCACTTAAAGGAGTTTGATCATCTATTTGTAGGATAGTGATTTCAGGTATAGCGTAATTCCTGAAATGATTCTCCACAGCATCTGGCTTCTCTTCCACCATGTGACAGTTATGTCGAGAGCAAGTTATGCTGTACCGCTCATATTTAATAGGTCTTTTTACTTGTGACCAAATTACATCATTTATGCAATAAATTATGGTGCTTAATCGCTTAAGGAGATCACTACCAATCTGTCAGTTGACAGATCCACTATAATGACAGGGTGTCTTATTACCCTATTCCCTAGCCTTAGTTTTAACCATGCCGTACCATAGACTTTGAGAGAGTCACCCCCAACACCTATTAGTGAGCCATCAAATTATTTTATTTTAGGTTTGTGGGGTGTTAGCTCATTTAGCTGTGTGTAGTACCTGTGGGATAAAATAGTTGCCTGAGATCCAGTATCAATTATTCCCATGATAGGGTTAGCAACTGAATCCTGGATTTCAGCACATACATAACTTCTTTCTGCAGTTTCTACCATTTCACACATAAAATTAGCATTACATATCTGTGGGCTTTGCCACGTTTTACCTGTATTCGCTAGGTTATCTGATGCAGAAGAAACTTCATTCTTATTAGTCCTTTCCTCTGTAATAGGGTTGACAGGGTTCCTGTGTACTGCATCTGTGGGAATAAGGTTAACAGAAAACTGCAAAGGAAGATATTTGTTAGAGCTTCCAGGCTGAGGTTGCTCGTCATCACAGCTAAACTGCCCGCCTCTGGTCTGTAAGGAGATAACATGATTAGTACCATTATTGACATTTATCATTTTATTTAGTATATCAGGTAATACCGCAGTATTTATGACTGTGCCTGTGGCCCACTGCTGGCCACTGGCTGTACCCCTAAAAAAGGATTATTAGGGTTCTGAGCTGCCAAAGCTTGACTCATATTAGTAAATAGTGTACATAATTGACTTACTGCGTACTGAGTTGGCCCACTTGATTGGACAAGCTATTTCTACCCATGGACCGATTTTTGGATATTCCAGGGTATTGATTCCTAGATCCTTGGGATCCCTTAGAATCATAGCTATTGTTCCTGTTTTGACGTGGTTGTCTTTGGGGTTCAACTTGCTCAGCATTAATGTCTTGGGGAGCACTATTTACTTGGGGTGTCTGGTTACCCTGAGAGTATTTTCGCCATTTTTGGTATTTATTTTTACGGGGATACCGATAACCTTGTGGGTTTTTATCTCTTCAAGGGTAACTATTTGTTTGGGTATGCCCCCCATTTTGAGTATATTCTCTTCACCTCGGCCCGTGATGGGGAAGGGGAAGAGTTAAAACTTTGTGGGCAAGGCCTGTTTTCTCGGGCCACTTCTGCATAAGTTTTCTTGTTAGACTCCAAATTGGGGCTAGGTGACACCCTAGTTTCTGCTACAATTTTGGGGCTGAGCCTTGGTTCCCTTTAACCCCCTGTTAACCGGACTGCTGAATAGAATATAACTTTGTACTCTCTTTGATCAGCGAGTCCAATGAGCAGTGCTCATCAAAATCTCTAGCTAAATTAAGCTTGATGTGCGCGGGCAATGCTTCGTAAAATAAATTCACAAATTCTGAGCTCTCACATTTGGGGTAATCTTCGGCCATTCTGTAAGCACTTTTTAGTGCAGAAAGCAATTTAATTGGGCTTTGATTCGCACCACATTTCAAACCGTTTACAGCCGCTTTAGCAGCCACAGTCGTGCGATAAAAACTAAATTCATTTTTGCACTGTTGTTTTGTTTCACTCCAGGAATGAACATTTATATCCTTTAGTGAAGCAAAGAATTTGTGATATTCACTTTCAAATACCCAGGGCAGAAACTTAATTTTTGATTGCTTACTATTAACATTCATTATGGATAAAGCATTCTCATAAATTTCTAACTGGTCAACTATAGAAGTGGTTCCCTTTTTGGAAAATGTAGGTACTGCACCATTTAAGAAAGTAATTATTTTAGTGGTGTCATATATCTTATTAGACACATCTTGGGTCTTCTTAGGGACCTTCTTGTTAGGGTTGGAGTGTTTCCTATTTGCCCTTCTACTATGGGGAGACTCCCTATGTACATTAGTACTACATGGGCTATCTGGGTAGCTGGCTCCTCCCCCTGACTCACTACTAGAGCTGCCCTCTCCCTGTGAAGTATAGCAGTTCCCTGAATTTATAACATGAGGTGACTGTCTATGTGGGAAGTTTACCTCTGAGCCAATCAGTGACCTGTGTTTAAATTCTTCCCTAAAGTTCTGTAATCCACTTCTCGTTAATTCTTTAAGGGGTTTTAAATACCTGCATTGTCCTCATTGCTAATAGAAGGTGGTTTCATTATGGCAAAATTGTATTTTTAATTCCTTTAACTCTTTCTGGCTCTGTGTGAGTTGTTTATGCAAATCTTCTATTTGGGCTACTAAATGTTGGTTATACTTTTGTAAGGTGGCCATATTCTGGGCAGGGGCATTCATTTTATCCTGGACTTGCTCCACCTCCTCTTCACCTAGCCTTAAAGAATAATTTTCACCCCTCAATTGCTCCAATTGGAAATTTTGTACTTCAATTTTATTGTACATTTCATCGTTCACATAGAGGAGCAGACCCCAGGTTTTGAAAATTATTTTGTCACGTTTTCTTGGTTTCTGAGGTCGGACAAATTTTAACAGCCCTTGTAATATTTCACTTTCACCACACGATATATTATTTGCAATATTTTTGGCCTTAGTCTTAAAGGGACAGTCTAGTCAAAATTAAACTTTCATGATTCAGATAGGGCATGCAATTTTAAACAACTTTCCAATTTGCTTCTATTATCTAATTTGCTCAATTCTTTAGATATCCTTTGTTGAAGAAATAGCAATGCACATGTATGAGCCAATCACACAAGGCCTCTAGGTGCAGCAACCAATCAGCAGCTACTGAGCATATCTAGATATGCCTTTCAGCAAGTGATATAAAGAGAATGAAGCAAATTAGATAATAGAAGTAAAATAGAAAGTTGTTTAAAATGACATGCTCTTTCTAAATCACGAAAGAAAAAAATTGGCTCTCATGTCCCTTTAAGCATCTTAATGTAAGCGCCTAATTCTCCCTTAATACTTAATCTATTTTTAAGGTGAGTAATGGCTTCTGTTTTAAGCATTTCTGCCTGACTAATAGGTGATTCTGGGGAATATATTTCAATACTATGTATAGATTCAATTGATTCACTTCTAGTAAGAGACATTATTATTTTGGCTTAGTATTTAGTTAAATTTAAAATGCTAATACACTTTTGACAAACAAGATAAAAAAAAATATTTTAAAATATTAATATTAATTTTAAAATAATAATATATAAAAGAAATAATAATTTTAAATTAATTTTTTTTTTTTTTTAATAATCTCTATTTACTATGTCAGTATATACCAGGGTTATAATACAATTTATTTATAATATTCTTTAAAATAAATAAATGTATATACAAAACAATTGAAATTAATATTTAAACCTAAATTCTTGAGATTAGTTAAATTTATAAACACACTTTAACATCCAATTGATATGCCAATTTATCTGAGCTGAAATAACCTCTTATTTAGCTACAATAAGGCAAATTCTAAAATATATATGCCTAGATTTAGAGTTCTGCGTTAGCCGTTAAAAGCAGCGTTAAGGGGTCCTAACGCTGCTTTTTACCGCCCGCTGATATTTAGAGTCAGTCAGGAAAGGGTCTAACGCTCACTTTCCAGCCGCGACTTTTCCATACCGCAGATCCCCTTACGCCAATTGTGTATCCTATCTTTTCAATGGGATCTTCCTAATGCCGGTATTTAGAGTCTTGGCTGAACTGAGCGGTACACCATCTACCGACAAGACTCCAGCCGCAGAAAAAAGTCAGGAGTTAAGAGCTTTCTGGGCTAACGCCGGTTCATAAAACTCTTAACTACTGTGCTCTAAAGTACACTAACACCCATAAACTACCTATGTACCCCTAAACCGAGGCCCCCCCACATCGCCGCCACTCTAATAATTTTTTTTAACCCCTAATCTGCCGACCGCACACCGCAGCCACCTACATTATCCCTATGTACCCCTAATCTGCTGCCCCTAACATCGCGACACCTACATAATAATTATTAACCTCTAATGTGCCCCCCCAATGTCGCCGCTACCTTAACTACACTTATTAACCCCTAATCTGCCGACCGGATCTTGCCGCCACTATAATAAATGTATTAACCCCTAAACCGCCGCACTCCCGCCTCGCAAACCCTATAATAAATTGTATTAACCCCTAATCTGCCCTCCCTAACATCGGCGACACCTAACTTCAAGTATTAACCCCTAATCTGCCGACCGGACCTCGCCGCTACTCTAATAAATGTATTAACCCCTAAAGCTAAGTCTAACCCTAACGAAATAAATTAAATCTTATTAACTAAAGTATTCCTATTTAAAACTAAATACTTACCGGTAAAATAAACCCTAATATAGCTACAATATAACGAATAATTATATTGTAGCTATTTTAGGATTTATATGTATTTTACAGGCAACTTTGTATTTATTTTAACTAGGTACAATAGCTATTAAATAGTTATTTTCTATTTAATAGCTACCTAGTTAAAATAATTACAAAATTACCTGTAAAATAAATCCTAACCTAAGTTACAATTAAACCTAACACTACACTATCAATAAATAAATTAAATCAATTAACTACAATTACCTACAATTAAATAAACTAAACTAAATTACAAAAAAAACCCCACTAAATTACAAAAAATAAAAAAGATTACAAGAATTTTAAGCTAATTACACCTACTCTAAGCCCCCTAATAAAATAACAAAGCCCCCCAAAATAAAAAAATTCCCTACCCTAATCTAAATTAAAATAGTTAACAGCTCTATTACCTTACCAGCCCTTAAAAGGGCTTTTTGCGGGGCATGCCCAAAAGAAATCAGCTCTTTTGCCTGTAGGAAAACACAATACCACCCCCCAACATTACAACCCACCACCCACATAGCCCTACTCTAACCCAAACCCCCCTTAAATAAACCTAACACTACCCCCCTGAAGATCTCCCTACCTTGAGTCGTCTTCACTCAGCCGAGCAGCGATGGACCAAAAGAAGACATCCGGAGCGGCAGAAGTCTTCATCCTATCCGGGCATAAGAGGACATCCGGACTGGCAAACATCTTCATCCAAGCGCGGAACATCCTCTTCTCCCATCGACTAGACGATGAATGAAGGTTCCTTTAAGTGACGTCATCCAAGATGGCGTACCTCGAATTCCGATTGGCTGATAGGATTCTATCAGCCAATCGGAATTAAGGTAGGAAAAATCTGATTGGCTGATTGAATCAGCCAATCAGATTCAAGTTCAATCGGATTGGCTGATCCAATCAGCCAATCAGATTGAGCTTGCATTCTATTGGCTGTTCCGATCATTCTATTGTGTTTTTTTTACAGGCAAAAGAGCTGATTTCTTTGGGGCATGCTCCGCAAAAAGTCCTTTTAAGGGCTGGTAAGGTAATAGAGCTGTAAACTATTTTAATTTAGATTAGGGTAGGGAATTTTTTTATTTTGGGGGGCTTTGTTATTTTATTAGGGGGCTTAGAGTAGGTGTAATTAGCTTAAAATTCTTGTAATATTTTTTTTATTTTTTGTAATTTAGTGTTTTTTTTGTAATTTAGTTTAGTTTATTTAATTGTAGGTAATTGTAGTTAATTGACTTAATTTATTTATTGATAGTGTAGTGTTAGGTTTAATTGTAACTTAGGTTAGGATTTATTTTACAGGTAATTTTGTAATTATTTTAACTAGGTAGCTATTAAATAGTTCTTAACTATTTAATAGCTATTGTACCTAGTTAAAATAAATACAAAGTTGCCTGTAAAATAAATATAAATACTAAAATAGCTACAATATAATTATTAGTTATATTGTAGCTATATTAGGGTTTATTTTACAAGTAAGTATTTAGTTTTAAATAGGAATACTTTAATTAATAAGATTTAATTTATTTTGTTAGATAAAAATTATATTTAACTTAGGGAGGGTGTTAGGGTTAGGGTTAGACTTAGCTTTAGGGGTTAATACATTTATTAGAGTAGCGGTGAGGTCCGGTCGGCAGATTAGGGGTTAATACTTGAAGTTAGGTGTCGCCGATGTTAGGGAGGGCAGATTAGGGGTTAATTCAATTTATTATAGGGTTTGCGAGGCGGGAGTGACGCGGTTTAGGGGTTAATACATTTATTATAGTGGCGGCGAGGTCCGGTCGGCAGATTAGGGGTTAATAAGTGTAGGTAAAGTAGCGGCGATGTTGGGGAGGGGCAGATTAGGGGTTAATAAATATAATATAGGGGTTGGCAATGTTAGGGGCAGCAGATTAGAGGTACATAGGTATAATGTAGGTTGCGGCGGTGTCCAGAGCGGCAGATTAGGGGTTAATAATAAAATGCAGGGGTCAGCGATAGCGGGGTCTGCAGATTAGGGGTTAATAAGTATAAGGTTAGGGGTGTTTAGACTCGGGGTTCATGTTAGGGTGTTAGGTGCAGACTTAGAAAGTGTTTCCCCATAGGAAACAATGGGGCTGCGTTGGGAGCTTAACGCTGCTTTTTTGCAGGTGTTAGGTTTTTTTCAGCCCAAACTTCCCCATTGTTTCCTATGGGGGAATCGTGCACGAGCACGTTTTTCCAGCTAGCCGCTACCGTAGGCAACACTGGTATTGAGAGTTGAAGTGGCGGTAAATATGCATGTACGCTCCCTTTTTGGAGCCTAACGCAGCCCTTCAGAGAACTCTAAATACCAGCATTATTTAAAAGGTGCGGGGGGGAAAAAATACGGGTAGCTAACGCACCCCTTTGGCAGCAAAACTCTAAATCAAGGCGATATATAGCAATAACTGTAATTAATTTATGATATTAAAATACAAAATTCTTTCTAAACATTAATATTTATTACCAGTATACTTACTACAATTTAACTAAAGCTTTAGAATATCTTTGATTTAAATATAAAAGTATGAAATAACCTTTTATATGTTACCGGATAAAATTGAAGTTCACCTCATAAATTAAGAGAGGTATTTTTGCAATATGGACGAAAAGTTTGCCCAATTCTGCTTATAGTGACTGTGTCCCAAAAAGGCAGCAAGGTTATCAGTCAAAATTTTAGCAAGCAAAAGACCCTTTTTTCTCCTATGCATGAGGTTATATCACGTGATACGCCACACCCCTTTTTATTCTAATCATCTGTGAACCTTTTTTGGATATGCTCCATGGTGCTGTCTTTTTGATGGGCCCTTAATGGAGCTTGTCACTTATTGGTTATTTGGGAGACACCTGCCTGATTGGCTTATTTGGAATTGCATATGTTCTAATAGTCAATTTGTTTGGCTGCCATACCATTTCTGAACTATTGGTGGCAGCAGATAACCAGAAATGCAGTCTCACCATGAATATTGTTAACAGTCTAACCTTTAAAATATTTATTAAATATACTTTAACTTCCAGTATTAACAAACCACATGTTCCATGTGTATTGGAGTATGTCCTACTATTTACATTGAGTATTTCAAGATTAAAAATGAATATACTCCACTTATAATATCTTAAAAATGTGTTTAAAAATCATATCTTCTATGAAAAGATTTAAAAGGACTAAAATACCTTCATCATGGACTCAATTACTTTCTCAGTTATCATCTTAAAGGGACACTGTACCCAAAAATTTTCTTTCGGGATTCAGATTGAGCATGAAATTTTAAGCAACTTTCTAATTTACTCCTATTATCAAATTTTCTTCTTTCTCTTGGTATCTTTATTTGAAATGCAAGAATGTAAGTTTAGATGCCGGCCCATTTTTGGTGAACAACCTGGGTTGTCCTTGCTGCTTGGTGGATAAATTAATCCACCAATAAAAAAGTGCTGTCCAGAGTACTGAAACCAAAAAAAAGCTTAGATGCCTTCTTTTTCAAATAATGATAGCAAGAGAACGAAGAAAAATAGATAATAGGAGTAAATTAGAAAGTTGCTTAAAATTGCATGCTCTTTCTGAATTACAAAAGAAAATTTTTGGTTACAGTGTCCCTTTAATATCACATACATACCTTGAGATCAGCAATCAGATGTAATTTCACATAATTATATCTATACTGGACTATTATCCCATATTAATATAAATATTGCATATCTGTACATCTCTTGCTGAGTGTATAAAAACATATGATATTATTTACAGCACCAATTACATATACACTTATTAGAAAAATATAAGAATATGCTATCCATTTTGAAACAAGTTGATTAAACACTTTATAATTACGTTATACGTTTATACAATTATCTTGGACAGTCTGAGGTATACATTAATTTATCTAAGAACTATGTAGATAATTTGTTATCAAAAGTACATAGGTTAAGATATTTTGAAATCTTGATTCTTAGGCCTTCAACTTCCCATATGTTAGCTGTAACATGAGCCCAGACGCCTATGTGTATCTGAGGTTCAGGGCCAATTAACACCTCAGTGTAAACGGTCATTTCCCTCTGTAAAAATAGGTTTTTCTCTGCATACACTTAAGCCTCAAAGGCCCATCTCAGACATTATGTCTATATATCTCCACATGAGGTCATTACCTGATAATTTTTATTACATAGAAGAGGGATCTTCTGTTAAAGTGACATCTTGAGTTTTACATTTGTCTATTTATTTTGTTCTACACATCTGTGTTTCAGAACAAGAGGGGGCGGCCTCACAACAGTTTCACAAATAAAATTAATTCTTGTTTTTATCATGTATAAATTATATATATATATATATATATATATATATATATATATATATATATATATATATAATTTAATAACACTCACAGATATCCTGACAGCTATAAACTCTAAGCTCTATGTTCAATAAGATATGCTATAAGAAGCAGCAGTATGTCTAGTGCTGTCTTGTGTAAAATTGAATATAAATTATTCCACAGGAGGAAGAATAAGCAGTCAAGTATGTTGTTTGTACATTATATGATAGGTTTGCAAGGTGCGTGTAAAATTATGAATTGCCACACCATTTTATAGACAAATACACCATTAGAAGTATTTTTATTTTAGCTTTTCTGTTTTTGGCACATAAACAAAAACAATAACAATACCTAAAATTCCCTGAACCAGGATGTCTAGTTTCCAGAACCAGAACATGTAGCAAATATGAACTGTTTAATGATACTGTCTCAGTAGCCAGGGCATTATCATTTCTCATATAAATATTAGATACTGAAAACGACAATATTCACATATAAATCTGTACATACTATACACTAACTGCTCTGCTTTACATGAGAGATGCACTCATACATCACACACTGGCAAAACTTCAGCTGTAATCTGGGCATGATGATTCTTCATGGTCAAGCTTAGTTTACAAATGGCTACACATTTTAATCTGGTCTTTAGAATACTTATAAAATACAAATTTTATACCTGAAATAAATTTGCATTTAAAATTCTAGATTCAAGGCATCAAAGGTCAGGTGGGTTTCCCCAAACTGGTGTAAGAGAATACTGTCAGTTTCCATCAGAAACACTGAAGTAAAAAAGTGCAATATGAAGACTGGGTACCAGATTATATGTTATACATAACTGATGTCCTACTTATTCTTTTATTCAGAACTGAAGTTATTCATAAGAGTTATTGGATTGTTGCACTGCACAATAAATACAACTTAGTAAAGAACAATCCAACATCTATGATTGGCTATTGCAACACTGCTCAAGATTTGTCAGCAATGCTGGCAACAGGGTAGGAAACAAAATGTACTTTTTATGTTCTGTCTTCAGAGCTAAAGGCTATGATCCCTTTCTGTGAGGTTTACTGTCCAGGGTGTAATTTCTGAGTTCTGCTCTCAAGGTCTCAATCCGCTTCTCGGCATCTTTAAGTTGGGTCTTCAGGATGGCATTTTCCTCTTTTAGAAGAGATTTTTCCTTTTAAAGAAACAAGACACAGGAAGCAAAGTTTAAAAGGTGTAACAGCCCTAGGTTATGGAAAAAAAATGCTACATTTTTTACCGCCTCGAATAAAGACTGGAAGGATAACACTTTTGAAAACAGCAGAGATAGTTAATAGTCTCATATAAGTAACAAGTGGAGCATTACAGAATAAGGACCAGTGTTTAAAGGGACATTATATATTGTAATACACATGTATCCTAGGCTCCTACCTGTCATGATTTCTTTTTATATTTAAAGGGATATGAAAATAGATCGTGCCATTTTAAGCAAATTTCTAATTTACTTCCATTATCAATTTTTCTTCGTTCTCTTGGTATATTTATTTGAAAAGCAGGAATGTAGTAAGCTTAAGAGCCGGCCCATTTTTGGTTCAGGGACTGGGTAGCGCATACTGATTGGAAAAATTAGAAAGTTGCTTAAAATTGCATGCTCTATCTGAACCATGAAAGAAAAAAATGGGTTTCATATTCCCTTAAGTTGATACTAATAAACACATGTATTTGCTAGAGTTGTAGCAAGGATCTACCTTAGGTTTGTGCGCTGTTGGTTATTGTATCAATACACCATCTCATATGTTTAGACAGAGATAATATCCTTTATATTAAAGGTCAAACTTGCAGTTTGCATGAGTCTATTCAGTTCTCATTAGGAACTTTATAGTTTTATTAGCAAAAATGACTAATAAAAACTATTACTATTTCATCTGTGCATATGCTGACTGGACCCACATTCAAATACTTGGCTTTCCCATAGAGTGGTGGTAGCTTGTATAGGGTCAGAGATAACTAAAGTTGCACAACACAAACCACCGCTGAGTCTCGGAGTTTGAATGTGGGTGCATTTTTGCTAATATGGTACTGTCCAAAACAAGCAAAAATGGGTAAAATTTGAAAAGCCCAGAAATATTTTGAAAAATTACCAAAAATGTATTTGGAAAACGTGTCTAGTAGTTCCCATGCAAGATATAGGGGGTGTTTTTGTGGCACTGATGCATTTGAAAAGCATTAGATAAAGTGTTATTGTGCAGTTTTGTAAGGTTTTAGAATAGATTTTAATTAGAAAATCCTTTGCAATGCAGTTTGCAAGGAACTTCTGATTGGATTGGCCCTCAGTATCAAGAACACCAAATCTTAATCCATCTTGCTAAGGCTTTCAACGTAACCCAGATTTATCAAAGTTTAGCAGAAATGTATAATTCAACTGTGAAATCTCAAGTCTGTGAAGGTCACTTACATATTACATTTCAGGAAATTTAGAGCCATAAATCTTTAATGATTAGATATAATACATTTCCAAATGAGAAGGCAAGTAAAGAAGTGCAGCATACTACTCAACGAAATACACATTTTATTCACTTGAAACTTTGTATTTAGTAAGCTTGGCATTTAAGTCATCTCAATTGACTTGTAAGTGTGTCTTGAAATATAAGACAAACTGATTAAACTACTAGAAAATATATATAGATGCAATTACAAGTTCTGTTCTACAATGACATCAATGTTTAATTCCCATAAAATGGAGTTAATTTATCTGCCATGTTAAACCTTGTAGCCTTATTACATTCTGCAGAAAGCAGCTTACAGGGAGTTGTCTTTTTTGCATTCTTGCAATAAATCAACATACTAGGTGAGTGTGAAAAAAATTGTATTCATTAACACCATGTTTGCTGTAACTATTTTTGAATAGCCTACATCCCACCTACAACTTAATTGGAGGAGCCATTTAGTACTTGTTAGTTGAGTAGCCACAGGTAGCTACTGTCATTTTGTTAGCAAAGGTTCAATTATTTTGCAGTTTGTTATCATTTAGCCCCTGAACATGTGAACCTTAAAAAGTGCACTTTCAATCCTCAGAAATGGAAAACTCTGAATTTTCAGAGTGAAATTTCAAGAAGGGGGGCAAAATAAATGAAGTGTAATGCAAAGTTGTTTTTTATGTATGATTAAACATTTTATACGACAATTTCAAAGTGTCTAATGCCCCTTTAATGAATTCTGTAAATGCTGCCTTAGCATGGTTTATGAACAACTAGTTTGCAGACCCAGAAAAGGATAATGAATTCAGACTGCTGTCATTATCAAGAGATGTAGAAGCTGTGCCAGAAGATGTATAAAAATATTACTATAAGAAATGCTGTTTGTCACTATAAGGAGACACATGTCACTAACAGACGATACAGAATCAGTATTGTCATTTACTCGGCTTGCTATATACCTGCTCCAGTTGCTGATTGATGGGTTTCATCCGCGCTTGTTCTCTGGCTTTGCGTACAGAGTCCTTGTTTTCCCACTTAACGTAAGCTCTCTTCCGGATTGGCACAGGGCTGGGGCAGGAGGATGGGTTAACTTTGACTGGGAGGAGGTAGGTGTGGTCTGGTGTTCGACTTGGCTGTGGGGGAGGGGGGACGTTTTGGCACACATTTAACAGATCACTATCAGTCTGTGTGGCTCTGTGTTTCAATGCTGGTTGAAGACGCACAGAAATCTTTTGTGAAGAGCTCCCCATCAGCATTATTGTCCTGTCCCTCTGGACCTCTGAATGATCACTACTGTCTATATTTGGGTAAGAAAATGCCTCCTCATCAGCTCCAGAGCAATCTAAGGAAAGATAACCGCATTCATACAACTACCAAGAACTGGATCATATCAAAATAGCTGTGCATGATACAGTGTTACATTAAAACTCTTCCGAAGACTTTAAACTTATTTTTATCTGTTATTGTAATGCAGGTAAGATAAAGTAAATGGACATCACTTACCATTTGTTAGTTCTTTGTTCCCTGATGGACTGACATCTGGATTTGCTGTTTCAGAGGATATACAGTTCTCTGCTGATGGGTATTTAATTCTCTTCTTACATTCAAACACCACCAGCTCTTTGCACTGTTTGTGGCAGTTCATCCCACAGTCTGAAATAGGATTCAAGATATGTCACAACCAAGACACACAGTTTTCACTAGAGCTCAGCACATTTACTGATTAAAAACATAATTTATGCTTACCTGATAAATTTATTTCTCTTGTAGTGTAGTCAGTCCACGGGTCATCCATTACTTATGGGATTATATCTCTTCCCCAACAGGAAGTTGCAAGAGGATCACCCAAGCAGATCTGCTATATAGCTCCTCCCCTCACATGTCATATCCAGTCATTCGACCGAAACAAGACGAGAAAGGAGAAACCATAGGGTGCAGTGGTGACTGGAGTTAAATTAAAAAATGTTGAACTGCCTTAAAAGACAGGGCGGGCCGTGGACTGACTACACTACAAGAGAAATAAATTTATCAGGTAAGCATAAATTATGTTTTCTCTTGTTAAGTGTAATCAGTCCACGGGTCATCCATTACTTATGGGATACTAATACCAAAGCTAAAGTACACGGATGAAGGGAGGGATAAGGCAGGAACTTTAAACGGAGGGAACCACTGCCTGAAGTACCTTTCTCCCAAAAATAGCCTCCGAAGAAGCAAAAGTGTCAAATTTGTAAAACTTTGAAAAAGTGTGAAGTGAAGACCAAGTCGCAGCCTTGCAAATCTGTTCAACAGAAGCCTCATTTTTAAAGGCCCAGGTGGAAGCCACAGCTCTAGTAGAATGAGCTGTAATTCTTTCAGGAGGCTGCTGTCCAGCAGTCTCATAGGCTAAACGTATTATGCTACGAAGCCAAAAAGAGAGAGAGGTGGCCGAAGCCTTTTGACCTCTCCTCTGTCCAGAGTAAATGACAAACAGGGAAGAAGTTTGACGAAAATCTTTAGTTGCCTGCAAATAGAACTTCAGGGCACGGACTACGTCCAGATTATGCAAAAGTCATTCCTTCTTTGAAGAAGGGTTAGGACACAATGATGGAACAACAATCTCTTGATTGATATTCCTGTTAGAAACTACCTTAGGTAAGAACCCAGGTTTAGTACGCAGAACTACCTTGTCTGAATGAAAAATCAGATAAGGAGAATCACAATGTAAGGCAGATAACTCAGAGACTCTTCGAGACGAGGAAATAGCCATCAAAAACAGAACTTTCCAAGATAACAGCTTAATATCAATGGAATGAAGGGGTTCAAATGGAACACCTTGCAGGACATTAAGAACTAAGTTTAAGCTCCACGGTGGAGCAACAGTCTTAAACACAGGCTTAATCCTAGCCAAAGCCTGACAAAAAGCCTGAACGTCTGGAATTTCTGCCAGACGCTTGTGTAGAAGAATAGACAGAGCAGAAATCTGTCCTTTTAACGAACTAGCGGATAAGCCCTTTTCTAAACCCTCTTGTAGAAAAGACAATATCCTAGGAATCCTAACCTTACTCCATGAGTAACTCTTGGATTCGCACCAATACAAATATTTACGCCATATCTTATGGTAAATTCTTCTGGTAACAGGTTTCCTAGCCTGTATTAGGGTATCAATAACCGACTCCGAGAAGCCACGCTTTGATAGAATCAAGCGTTCAATCTCCATGCAGTCAGCCTCAGAGAAAGTAGATTTGGATGGTTGAAAGGAAGCTCAATTAGAAGGTTCTGCCGCAGAGGCAGAGACCATGGTGGACAGGACGACATGTCCACTAGGTCTGCATACCAGGTCCTGCGTGGCCACGCAGGCGCTATCAGAATCACTGATGCTCTCTCCTGTTTGATCTTGGCAATCAGTCGAGGCAGCAGCGGAAATGGTGGAAATACATAAGCCATCTGAAAAACCCAAGGGGCTGCTAGAGCATCTATCAGCGCCGCTCCCGGGTCCCTGGACCTGGATCCGTAATGAGGAAGCTTGGCGTTCTGGCGAGACGCCATGAGATCCAGATCTGGTTTGCCCCAACGATGAATCAGTTGAGCGAAGACCTCCGGATGAAGTTCCCACTCCCCCGGATGAAAAGTCTGGCGACTTAGAAAATCCGCCTCCCAGTTCTCCACGCCTGGGATGTAGATTGCTGACAGGTGGCAAGAGTGAGACTCTGCCCAGCGAATTATCTTTGAGACTTCCAACATCGCTAGGGAACTCCTGGTTCCCCCTTGATGATTGATGTAAGCCACAGTCGTGATGTTGTCCGACTGAAATCTGATGAACCTCAGAGTTGCTAACTGAGGCCAAGCTAGAAGAGCATTGAATATCGCTCTTAACTCCAGAATATTTATTGGGAGCAGTTTCTCCTCCTGAGTCCATGATCCCTGAGCCTTCAGGGAATTCCAGACTGCGCCCCAACCTAGAAGGCTGGCGTCTGTTGTTACAATCGTCCAATCTGGCCTGCGAAAGGTCATCCCCTTGGACAGGTGGGGCCGAGAAAGCCACCATAGAAGAGAATCTCTAGTCTCTTGATCCAGATTTAGTAGAGGGGACAAATCTGAATAATCCCCATTCCACTGACTTAGCATGCACAATTGCAGCGGTCTGAGATGCAGTCGCGCAAATGGTACTATGTCCATTGCCGCTACCATTAAGCCGATTACTTCCATGCACTGAGCTACTGACGGGTGTGGAATGGAATGAAGGGCACGGCAAGCATTTAGAAGTTTTGATAACCTGGCCTCCGTCAGGTAAATTTTCATCTCTACAGAATCTATAAGAGTCCCTAGGAAGGGAACCCTTGTGAGTGGTAATAGAGAACTCTTTTCCACGTTCACCTTCCACCCATGCGATCTCAGAAATGCCAGAACTATCTCTGTATGAGACTTGGCAGTTTGAAAACTTGACGCTTGTATCAGGATGTCGTCTAGGTACGGAGCCACCGCTATGCCTCGCGGTCTTAGTACCGCCAGAAGTGAGCCCAGAACCTTTGTAAAGATTCTTGGAGCCGTAGCTAACCCAAAGGGAAGAGCTACAAACTGGTAATGCCTGTCTAGGAAGGCAAATCTTAGGTACCGATAATGATCCTTGTGAATCGGTATGTGAAGGTAGGCATCCTTTAAGTCCACAGTGGTCATGTACTGACCCTCTTGGATCATGGGTAGGATGGTTCGAATAGTTTCCATTTTGAATGATGGAACTCTTAGGAATTTGTTTAGGATCTTTAAGTCCAAAATTGGTCTGAAGGTTCCCTCTTTCTTGGGAACCACAAACAGATTTGAATAGAATCCCTGCCCGTGTTCCGTTCGCGGAACCGGGTGGATTACCCCCATTAGTAAGAGGTCTTGTACACAGCGTAGAAACGCCTCTTTCTTTATTTGGTTTGCTGATAACCTTGAAAGATGAAATCTCCCTTGTGGAGGAGAAGCTTTGAAGTCCAGAAGATATCCCTGAGATATGATCTCCAACGCCCAGGGATCCTGGACATCTCTTGCCCAAGCCTGGGCGAAGAGAGATAGTCTGCCCCCCACTAGATCCGTTTCCGGATAGGGGGCCCTCGCTTCATGCTGTCTTAGGGGCAGCAGCAGGTTTTCTGGCCTGCTTGCCCTTGTTCCAGGACTGGTTAGTTTTCCAGCCCTGTCTGTAACGAGCAACAGCTCCTTCCTGTTTTGGAGCGGAGGAAGTTGATGCTGCTCCTGCCTTGAGGTTAAGAAAGGCACGAAAATTAGACTGTTTGGCCTTTGATTTGGCCCTGTCCTGAGGTAGAGCATGGCCCTTACCTCCCGTAATGTCAGCGATAATTTCTTTCAAGCCGGGCCCGAATAAGGTCTGCCCTTTGAAAGGAATATTAAGCAATTTAGATTTAGAAGTCACGTCAGCTGACCAAGATTTAAGCCATAGCTCTCTGCGCGCTTGGATGGCAAATCTGGAGTTCTTAGCCCTAAGTTTGGTTAAATGTACGACGGCATCAGAAACAAATGCGTTAGCTAGCTTAAGTGCTTTAAGCTTGTTCATAATTTCATCCAATGGAGCTGTGCGAATGGCCTCTTCCAGAGACTCAAACCAGAATGCCGCCGCAGCAGTGACAGGCGTAATGCATGCAAGGGGCTGTAAGATAAAACCTTGTTGAACAAACATTTTCTTAAGGTAACTTTCTAATTTTTTATCCATTGGATCTGAAAAAGCACAACTATCCTCCACCGGGATAGTGGTACGCTTAGCTAAAGTAGAAACCGCTCCCTCCACCTTAGGGACCGTCTGCCATAAGTCTTGTGTGGTGGGGTCTATAGGAAACATTTTCCTAAATATGGGAGGAGGGGAAAAAGGCACACCGGGTCTATCCCACTCCTTGCTAATAATCTTTGTAAGCCTTTTAGGTATAGGAAACACGTCAGTACACACCGGTACCGCGTAGTATCTATCCAACCTACATCATTTTTCTGGAATTGCAACCGTGTTACAATCATTCAGAGCCGCTAATACCTCCCCTAGCAATATGCGGAGGTTCTCAAGTTTAAATTTAAAATTAGAAATCTCTGAATCCAGTCTCCCTGGATCAGATCCGTCACCCACAGAATGAAGCTCTCCGTCTTCATGTTCTGCAAATTGTGACGCAGTATCGGACATGGCTCTCACATCATCAGCGCGCTCTGTCCTTAACTCAGAGCTATCACGCTTGCCTCTTAATTCTGGCAATTTAGATAATACTTCTGTCATAACAGTAGCCATGTCTTGCAAAGTGATTTGTAAGGGCCTCCCTGATGTACTTGGCGCCTCAAAATCACGCACCTCCTGAGCGGGAGGCGAAGGTACTGACACATGAGGAGAGTTAGTCGGCATAACTTCCCCCTCGTTGTCTGGTGATAATTTCTTTGCATGTAAAGACTGACTTTTATTCAAAGTTACATCAATGCATTTAGTATACAATTTTCTATGGGGCTCCACATTGGCCTTCATACATAGTGAACAAACAGATTCATCTGTGTCAGACATGTTTAAACAGACTAGCAATGAGACTAGCAAGCTTGGAAAATACTTTTCAAATAAATTTACAAGCAATATAAAAAACGCTACTGTGCCTTTAAGAAGCACAAAAAGCTGTCACAGTTGAAATAACAATGAACCAAATTAGTTATAGCAACCAAATTTTCAAAGTAAATGTATTAAGTTAGCAAAGGATTGCACCCACCAGCAAATGGATGATTAACCCCATAATACCCAAAAACGGATAACAATTTAATAATTAACGTTTTTATCACAGTCAAACACACTGTCACAGGTCTGCTGTGACTGATTACCTCCCTCAAAATGAATTTTGAAGACCCCTGAGCTCTCTAGAGACGTACTGGATCATGGAGGATGAAGTAGGAAGATTGTGACTGAATTTTTACTGCTCAAAAAAGCGCTAAAATAGGCCCCTCCCACTCATATTACACAGTGGGGAAACTCAGTTAACTGTTTCTATGCAGAAACAAAAGTTAGCCATGTGGTAAAAATCATGCCCCAATAAGTTTTATCACCAAGTACCTCACAAAAAATGATTAACATGCCAGTAAACGTTTTGAACATACATTTTAAAAGTTATGAAGTGTTATTAATAAGCCTGCTACCAGTCGCTTTTACTGCAGTTAAGGCTCACACATTACTTCAGTATTAACAGTATTTTCTGAGTCAAATTCCATTCCCTAGAAAAATACTTCAGTGTACACACACTCCTCAGCCTAATACCAGTCGCTACCACTGCATTTAAGGCTGTACTTACATAACATTGGTATCAGCAGTAATTTCTCAGTCAATTCCATTGCTTAGAAAAATAATTTACTGCACATACCTCGTTTGCAGGGGGGCCCTGCATGCTATTCCCCTCTTCTGAAGTTACCTCACTCCTCAGAATGTGCGAGAACAGCCAGTGGATCTTAGTTACGTCTGCTAAGATCATAGAAAACGCAGGCAGATTCTTCTTCTAATGCTGCCTGAGAACAAACAGCACACTCCGGTGCCATTTAAAATAACAAACTTTTGATTGAAGAAATAAACTAAGTTTAAAAACACCACAGCCCTCTCACAACAACCTATCTTTAGCTAGCTTGCAAGAGAATGACTGGATATGACATGTGAGGGGAGGAGCTATATAGCAGATCTGCTTGGGTGATCCTCTTGCAACTTCCTGTTGGGGAAGAGATATAATCCCATAAGTAATGGATGACCCGTGGACTGACTACACTTAACAAGAGAAATACAAACTTCCTTCAATGCACAAAAAAGATAGCAGGTGGTTGTTGGTAGATTTAAAGGGACAGTCAACCATAGAATTGTTATTGTTTTAAAAGATAGATAATCCCTTTATTACTCATTCCCCAGTTTTGCATAACCAACACAGTTATATTAATGTACTTTTTACCTTTGTGATTACCTTGTATCTAGGAACCTTCTTCCAGCCCCCTGATCACATGACTGTGACTGTTTATTATCTATTGTCTTAAATTTAGCATTGTATTGTGCTAGATCTTAAATAACTTTCTGTGCCTGAACACAGTGTTATCTATATGGCCCATGTGTACTTTCTGTATCTTTGTGTTGAAAAGAGATTTACAAAGCATGTGATAAGAGGCAGCCCTGAAAGGCTTAGAAATTAGCATATGAGCCTACCTATGTTAAGTTTAAACTAAGAATACCAAGAGAAAAAAGCAAATTTGATGATAAAAGTAAATTGGAAAGTCGATTAAAATTAAAAGTCCTATCTGAATAATGAAAGTTTAATTTATACTTGACTGTCCCTTTAACTCCAGTGCTAACTGGTATCAGTTACCACTACAACCCTGTGGCGGTGCCCTAGTAAAACCATCTATGTTACAAAATAAACTATGGTCTTTTGCAAACAATTGGAAAATGTTATAAAGTAAAATTGGATAAATTAAAGGGACACTGAACCCAAATTTTTTCTTTCGTGATTCAGATAGAGCATGCAATTTTAAACAACTTTCTAATTTACTCCTATTATCAATTTTTCTTCGTTCTCTTTCTTTATTTGAAAAAGAAGGAATCTAAGCTATTTTTTGTTTAGAACCATGGAAAGCACTTGTTTATTGGTAGGTGAATTTAACCACCAATCAGCAAGAACAACACAGTGTGTTCACCAAAAATGGGCCGGCATCTAAACTTACATTCTTGCATTTCAAATAAAGATACCAAGAGAATGAAAAGAATTTGATAATAGGAGTAAATTAGAAAGTTGCTTAAAATTGCATGCTCTATCTGAATCATGATAGAAAAAAATTGGGTTCAGTGTCCCTTTAAATTACATTAAAGGACATTAGAAGTTAAAAAGACAGTCAAAGTTGTGCTGCTAAAACACATTTTGATAATGGTGTGGCATTTGATTGGAGCATACATACATATGACTGCTCCTGGTTCACTTACTGTCTGTATACTTATTTGTATTATTATATTATTATATTGGATCAACACTCTGGGTATGATACCTCCTGAATTCAAGGCCGTACAATTACTTAATTAAAAGGCCATTGCTGCTCAGCGACTGACAGAAAATAGGGCACATCACTGTGTGTAGTTAGCATAAATCCAGTGGCCTCTTAAAATTGCATATTCTATCTGAACCACAAAAGTTAAATTTTTTATGTCCCTTTAAAAAATGCAAATCATAAAGTAATTTTTATTTTTAAATAATTTTAAATATTTTTATAAATATTAACTGGTGTCATTGTTTTAGAAAGGCTTTTATCATACCATACACATATTTTCTGGTGTAATAGGATTTGAGTTCAAATCATAGAGATATCAGCTGCTCAAAGGTTGGTAACAATTTATAGGGGCATATGTATCAAGCTCCGAATGGAGCTTGATGCCCTGTGTTTCTAGCGAGCCTGCAGGCTCGCCAAATACAGCAGTTATGAAGACCGCTGCTCCATAACCTGTCCGAAATCAACCCGATCGAGTACGATCGGGTTGATTTACACCCCCCTGCTGGCGGCCTATTGGCCGCGAGTCTGCAGGGGGCGGCGTTGCACTAGCAGCTTTTGTGAGCTGCTGGTGCAATGCTGAATACGGCAAGCGTATTGCTCAGCGTATTCAGCGAGGTCTGTCGGACCTGATCCGCCTTGTCGGATCAGGTCCGACAGACCTTCATAACTAGAGGCCATAGTCTCTGGTTTGTAATACACCTGGTAAATGTCTTTTGCAACTTCCATTGAAAACATTGTCGGACTCATTTAATTGCATGCAGGCAGTAATGGGCTTTATTTATTTATTTATTTATTTTTGCAACAAGGTTTGATTACTTGTGAGCTGGTAATTTTACAAGCAGTGTAGTCAATAGCAACTGGCTCAGCAACTATTTTGATCATTCCCATCATCAGCATAGGCCAGGGGTTTTCAAACCTGTCTCAGGCCTCCCTAACAGACCATATTTTCAGGATCTGAACTGGAGCACAGGTGAAATAATCAGCTAATTAGTAAACAATGTTATTAACCTGTTCTCACCCAAGGTAATCCTGAAAATCTGGCATGTTAGGGAGGCCTGAGAACAGGTTTGAAAAGTGGTAGACAAACGATTTACCTTTGCAGCGGTATCCTTGCTTGATAACTCCCCATAGCTGAAAAACAGGTAAAAAAGATGCAGCATTAAACATTAATCATGATAAGAAAATACAAATACATATAATTACATTTCCACTTGTTTCATATATTAAACTTTGTTTTGATAGGAATCACAAAAAATATGTAAAACTACCTGACATAAAAGTTTAAACTTTATCACAAATATGAAATAGAATTGCTCAAGAAGTTATTATTGTGAAAAAAAGCAACTAAAAGTTCACAGAAAGATGCAGGTAGAGCAATTTCTATTTATTGTGAAAAACTAGTGCTTAGAAAAAGTACATTTAAAGGGACAGTCAACACCAGAATTTTTGTTGTTTTAAAAGATAGATAATCCCTTAATTACCAATTCCCCAGTTTTGCATAACCAACACAGTTATAATTATACACATTTTACCTCTGTAATTACCTTGTATCTAAGCCTCAGCAGACTGCCCCCTTATTTCCGTTCTTTTGACAGACTTGCAGTTTAGCCAATCAGAGCTGTCTCCATGGTAAATTCACGTGCATGAGCTCAATGTTATCTATATGAAACACATGAACTAATGCCCTCTAGTGGTGAAAAACTATCAAAATGCATTTAGATTAGAGACGGCCTTCAAGGTCTTAGAAATTAGCATATGAACCTCCTAGGTTTAGCTTTCAACTAAGAATACCAAGAGAACAAAGCAAAATTGGTGATAAAAGTAAATTGGAAAGTTGTTTAAAATTATATGCCCTATTTGAAACATGAAAGTTTTTTTTGGACTTGACTGTCCCTTTAAGGACCAGTGGGGGGTTACCCCTTCCTTGAGTCACTGACATTTCCCAGACTGTGAGAATCGGCACAACTGAGTGCAGCTGGCTTTGTGAGTACTTATGCTTATGCACTGAAATGGTTTGAAGCTGCATATTACAGTACTGCACTTCTGTTTGTTTCTGTCTTTCAGAGTTGAATTGAAATCTTTTAACCTAAAGAAGAGTGACCTTGGTGGAACATATGAAATGTTCATTAGAATTATTTGGACATTAGTTTCTAATTTGTGACTCTTTCCTTTGTGAACTAGAATATTGTTATAGATTGAATTGCTATTCAGTGCGCCCCCTAACAACTAGGGTGTTTTTTTCCTTGACAGCATAGCCAAGTAAGCTCAGAAGCGTGTCTCTTTATGTGTGTTATTTTACACTAAAAATGGAAATTCAGCATTAGGTTTTTGATGTTCAAAATAAAATAAAATCAGATTCAACTGCCAAACTCTGTTTTGTTGTAATTCCTTCTATACATTAGTCTTAGATGTTTAGATTCAATCATCTCATGACCCCACAGATACTCAGGGAAACAACAGCATACTCACAAATCCTGCACAGTTGTCACAAAAGGTGGGGCGCATATAGGTGGTCTCCTGGAAGCTATGAAGGAATCCCAGGCCCAGCTTGGAGCAGATGGAACTGGCTCGCATGAAGTACGCCGTTATCTCTTCTCTGCTGATCAGCCCCTCCCTACAGTAAATAAATGTCTTTACACAAACGATTGCCCACAGATATTTGTTTGTATACTTTGCTTGTTTCTAAAGTTATGTTTGGGACAATCCTTTTTCTCCAAATGTATCCTAGCTTAGCTATATGTTATATGATAGCTGATTCTAAAAGGTATTGTCGGAACATAGAGGAAAAGAGGAGATACTGGAAAAGGTCTGGGATGTGGCTACTAAATTTAAGTAGCATAAGGCTATATACTGATTAGTGCTAGATATATCACATAGAATATGAATAAACTGATACTGTATACATAATGTATATTACACCTAGTTATACATAAAACATGCACACACACATATATATATATATATATATATATATATATATATAATACAGTATTTAACCCCTTAACGACGCATGTCGTACAGGGTACGTCGCACACAACCTGGTCTTTAAAGACCAGCAACGTACCCTGTACGACATTAGGGTTTAAAGCGGCTGGAATCGATCTTGATCGCTTCCAGACGCTTTCCGGTTATTGCAGTGATGCCTCGACATCGAGGCATCCTGCAATAACTCTCCTTGGCCATCCGATGCAGAGAGAGCCACTCTGTGGCCTTCTCTGCACTGGACATCGATGGCCGGTATCGTTGGTGGGTGGAAGCCAGTCTGGGAGGTGGGTGGGCGGCCATCGATGGGCTGTGTGATGTGGAGGGGGGCGGGATCGTGGGCGGGATCGCGGGGGCGCGCGCATTCACGGAGCGCGCACACGGGAGCCGCGCACGTGTAGGGAGCGGGTGGGAACCGCTACACTGCAGAAAATATTTGAACACAAAGTGGGGAAAAAATACAAAAAATAAAAGTGATCTAAGGGATATCCGAGGGAGGGAGGTGGGAGGCAAGCTACACTACAGAAAAATTATAAAAAAAAACAATAAAAAATATATTTTATTGTAAACTGGGTACTGGCAGACAGCTGCCAGTACCCAAGATGGCTACTAATACGTTAGAGGGGGAGGGTTAGAGAGCTGTTTGAGAGGGGATCAGGGAGGTTGGGGGCTAAGGGGGGATCCTAAACATGTTTTTTTTTTTTTTTTTTTGGAAATACCTTTTATTTTAGTACTGGCAGACTTTCTGCCAGTACTTAAGATGGCGGGGACAATTGTGGGGTGGGGGAGGGAAGAGAGCTATTTGGGAGGGATCAGGGGGTGTGCTATGTCAGGTGGGAGGCTGATCTCTACATTAAAGCTAAAATTAACCCTGCAAGCTCCCTACAAGCACCCTAATTAACCCCTTCACTGCTGGGCATAATACACGTGTGGTGCGCAGCTGCATTTAGCGGCCTTCTAATTACCAAGAAGCAACACCAAAGCCATATATGTCTGCTATTTATGAACAAAGGGGATCACAGAGAAGCTTTTACAACCATTTGTGCCATAATTGCACAAACTGTTTGTAAATAATTTCAGTGAGAAACCTAAAATTGTGAAAAATGTAACGTTTTTTTTTCCATTTGATCGCATTTGGCGGTGAAATGGTGGCATGAAATATACCAAGATGGGCCTAGATCAATACTTGGGGTTGTCTACTACACTACACTAAAGCTAAAATTAACCCTAGAAGCTCCCTACATGCTCCCTAATTAACCCCATCACTGCTGGGCATAATACACGTGTGGTGCGCAGCGGTATTTAGCAGCCTTCTAATTGCAAAAAAAACAAAGAACATGTGAACATTGGGTATTTCTAAACTCAGGACAAAATTTAGAAACTATTTTGCATGGGTGTTTTTTGGTGGTTATAGATTTGTAACAGATTTTGGGGGGTCAAAGTTAGAAAAAGTGTGTTGTTTTCCATTTTTTCCTCATATTTTATAAAAATTTTTATAGTAAATTATAAGATATGATGAAAATAATGGTATCTCTAGAAAGTCAATTTAATGGCGAGAAAAACGGTATATAATATGTGTGGGTACAGTAAATGAGTAAGAGGAAAATTACAGCTAAACACAAACACCGTAGAAATGTAAAAATAGCCCTGGTCCTTAAGGGAAAGAAAATGAAAAATGGTCTTGTCCTTAAGGGTTTAAATAGTTTCACTGCCTATATAGTTGTGTTGTTTATCTATCAGAACATGTGCATGTAGTGTTCAATAAGGATATTGCTCACCGATCCTTGTCCATCACACAAAAAGAGAAGGGGAAGCTGGTGGCAATCTTTTCAAACTCTTCCTGGCATATGTACCCATCTTGGTCTAGGTCATAATTCTTAAAAACTGACTAGAAAGAAAAGACAAAAAATTTGAGCATGTTTGCTGCAAATGTACTTATGGTGGTGTGCTTGATATGTTCATGTGTGCCACATCTTATATACTGCAGAGTGTGTTTGTGATAAAGAGCTTGTGTAGATACCGTTTGGTATCTCTGTGTTTGGTCACTTACATCCACCATCCTCTGCACATGCTTGCTGATAGTTTTGGGGTCTGGTTTTGGAGAGACGCCTGATGCCCAGTCTGCTACTACAGGAGGCTTGCATGGTGTTAATGGCTGAATAGAGACAACATAGAATGGAGAGACTTATCACCTAGTCAGAGACACAGCAGATTTAGAGTATAATACAGTCAGCAGAAACTGCAGAAGTTTATACTCCAGCCACAAGATAACAGAGAATAAAGAGAGCAAATTGGCAGGGCCAGAATCCAATCATTAAACAACTCAGCACAGGGAGGCTCAGATGCCTGAAAACAGAAGAATATAGACACCACTATCTCCAGTCATAGATATTGTAGATAATGGAGAAACCAATAAGCCAGATAGAGATAGTAGTGAAATGAAAGTTTATGAGTGTTGATGAAGAATCTAAGACTCGTCTTGATATAGAGTGGAGAGCTTCCTAGTTCTACAAAATGGACAGACGTTGAGCACTGCCACAAAGTCTAAATACAAAGGCATCTACTTATCAAGCCGTCAACCACAAATACGCTGGAATTCCACAGCGTATTTGTGGCGAGCCTGATTCCCCTTAGTTATCAAACCCTATAGACCGGCAAAAGTAGAATTTTGTGATGTAACATACGATCCGCCGGACTCAGTCCGTCACAGATCGATGCTTACATCATTACAGATGTTCCGAATGCAAATTCGCCACAATCTGACTACTTTTGCTAGTTAACAAATTTCTACCAGGTATGCTTGCCACTATTCCGGCCCAGCGTACCTGGTTTTCAATCCGCTGCCCTGGAGACGGCGGATGCCATAGGAATCAATGAGAGTCTGAAAGCAGCGAAAGCTTATATTCGCTGCTGCCCGATATCCCATTGATTCCTATGGTAGCGTTTATACCTAACACTCAAACATGTACCCCGAGTCTAAACACCCCTAATCTGCCCCCCCTACACCGCCGCCACCTACATTATACTTAATAACCCCTAATCTGCCCCCCCTACACCACCGCCACCTACATTATACTTATTAACCCCTAATCTGCCCCCCCTACACCTCCGCCACCTACATTATACATATTAACCCCTAATCTGCCCCCCCTACACCGCCGCTACCTACATTATACTTAATAACCCCTAATCTGCCGCCCCCTACACCGCCACCACCTACATTATACTTATTAACCCCTAATCTGCCGCCCCTAAATCGCCGCCACCTACCTACATTTATTAACCCCTAATCTGCTGTCCCCAACGTCGCCGCCACTATATTAAATTTATTAACCCCAAACCTAAGTCTAACCCTAACCCTAACACCCCCTAACTTAAATATAATTTAAATAAATCTAAATAAATATTCCTATCATTAACTAAATTATTCCTATTTAAAACTAAATACTTACCTATAAAATAAACCCTAACCTAGCTACAATATAACTAATAGTTACATTGTAGCTAGCTTAGGTTTTATTTTTATTTCACAGGCAAGTTTGTATTTATTTTAACTAGGTAGAATAGTTACTAAATAGTTATTAACTATTTACTAACTACCTAAATACAAATTTACCTGTAAAATAAAACCTAACCTAAGTTACAATTACACCTAACACTACACTATAATTAAATTAATTCACTAAATTAAATACAATTAAATAAAATTAAATAAAATTATCTAAAGTACAAAAAACAACAACACTAAATTACAGAAAATAATAAACAAATTACAAGATATTTAAACTAATTACACCTAATCTAATCCCCCTAACAAAATAAAAAAGCCCCCCCAAAATAAAAAAAAGCCCTACCCTACACTAAATTACAAATAGCCCTTAAAAGGGTCTTTTGCGGGGCATTGCCCCAAAGTAATCAGCTCTTTTACCTGTAAAAAAAAGTACAAATCCCCCCCCAACATTAAAACCCACCACCCACACAACCAACCCTACTCTAAAACCGACCCAATACCCCCTTAAAAAAACGTAACCCTAACCCCTTGATGATCACCTTACCGGGAGAAGTCTTCACCCAACCGGGCCGAAGTCCTCAATGAAGCCGGCAAAAGTGGTCCTCCAGACAGGCAAAAGTCTTCATCCAGACGGCATCTTCTATCTTCATCCATCCGGCGCGGAGCGGCTCCATCTTCTAGACATCCGACGCGGAGCACCCTCTTCATCCGACGTCTTCTTGAACAATGACGGTTCCTTTAAGTGACGTCATCCAAGATGGCATCCCTTCAATTCCGATTGGTTGATAGAATTCTATCAGCCAATCGGAATTAAGGTAGGAAAAATCCTATTGGCTGATGCAATCAGCCAATAGGATTGAAGTTCAATCCTATTTGCTGATCCAATCAGCCAATAGGATTGAGCTTGCATTCTATTGGCTGACTGGAACAGCCAATAGAATGCAAGCTCAATCCTATTGGCTGATTGCATCAGCCAATAGGATTTTTCCCACCTTAATTCCGATTGGTTGATAGAATTCTATCAGCCAATCTGAATTGAAGGGACGCCATCTTGGATGACGTCACTTAAAGGAACCGTCATTGTTCAAGAAGACGTCGGATGAAGAGGATGCTCTGCATCGGATGTCTAGAAGATGGAGCCGCTCCGCGCAGGATGGATGAAGATAGAAGATGCCGTCTGGATGAAGACTTCTGCCCGTCTGGAGGACCACTTCTGCCTGTCTGGAGGACCACTTCTGCCGGCTTCGTTGAGGACTTAGGCCTGGTTGGGTGAAGACTTCTCCCGGTAAGGTGATCTTCAAGGGGTTAGTGTTAGGTTTTTTTAAGGGGGTATTGGGGGGGTTTAGAGTAGGGTTGGTTGTGAGGTTGGTGGGTTTTAATGTTGGGGGGGGATTTGTACTTTTTTTTACAGGTAAAAGAGCTGATTATTTTGGGGCAATGCCCCGCAAAAGGCCCTTTTAAGGGCTATTTGTAATTTAGTGTAGGGTAGGACTTTTTTATTTTGGGGGGGCTTTTTTATTTTGTTAAGGGGATTAGATTAGGTGTAATTAGTTTAAAAATCTTGTAATTTGTTTATTATTTTCTGTAATTTGGTGGGTTTTTTTTGTACTTTAGATAATTTTATTTAATTTTATTTAATTGTATTTAATTTACTGAATTAATTTAATTATAGTGTAGTGTTAGGTGTAATTGTAACTTAGGTTAGGTTTTATTTTACAGGTCAATTTGTCTTTATTTTAACTAGGTAGTTATTAAATAGTTAATAACTATTTAGTAACTATTCTACCTAGTTAAAATAAATACAAACTTGCCTGTAAAATAAAAATAAACCCTAAGCTAGCTACAATGTAAGTATTAGTTATATATTAGTTATATTGTAGCTAGTTTAGGGTTTATTTTATAGGTAAGTATTTAGTTTTAAATAGGAATAATTTAGTTAATGATAGTAATATTTATTTAGATTTATTTAAATTATATTTAAGTTGGGGGTGTTAGGATTAGGTTTAGACTTAGGTTTAGGGGTTAATAAATTTAATATAGTGGCAGCGACATTGGGGGCGGCAGATTAGGGGTTAATAAATGTAGGTAGGTGGCGGCGATGTGGGGGGGCAGATTAGGGGTTAATAAGTATAATGTAGGTGGCGGTGATGTAGGAGGGGCAGATTAGGGATTAATAAGTATAATGTAGGTGGCGGCGGTGTAGTGGGGGCAGATTAGCGGTTAATAATTGTAATGTAGGTGGCGGCGGTGTAGGGGGGGGCAGATTAGGGGTTAATAAGTATAATGTAGGTGGCGGTGGGCTCCGGGAGCGGCGGTTTAGGGGTTAAACACTTTATTTAGTTGCGGTGGGGTCCGTGAGCGGCAGTTTAGGGGTTAATACATTTATTATATTTGCGGTGGGCTCCAGGAGTGGCGGTATAGGGGTAAAACAGTATAGTATAGTGTATGTGCTTAGTGACAGGGTACCAATAAAGCTGGGAAAAAGCCGAAGAGCAGCGAGATCGATGACTGTTAGTTAACAACAGTCCGCTGCTCATCGGCCCGTACTTGGTTCGCGGATTTTTGACAGCTTTTTTGGTAACTTTGGAGAATGTATTCAGGTCCGCGGCAGCGATGTTAGGCGAGCGTATTGGTGCCGTCGAATGCAAGTAAGTTGACGGGTTGATAAGTGGATGCCAAAGAGTGGAATCAAAAGTTCAATCACAAACTGAAGAGATAGAATGTTTGAGGGTCCAGTCAGAAAGGCAGAAATAATGAAGAAGTTTAAATTTCAGTCAAGTGTCAGTAGTAAAAATACAAGGTGAAAGAATAGAGAAACGTTAGACATTATATAGACACAAAGAACGTAAAATCAAGTTCAAAATTCAATCACAGAGTACAGTTACAGATAGTTCAATATGATTATACACAAAGACAGCAGGGAATTAAAAGACTACACCTGAAGAAAAAAATAAGGTGTAATCACCACATAAACAATGGATTATAAGAAGCAGACAGGCCAAGATTCCATCACACTTCAGCTTCATTCAGTGTACACATAGATGTAAAAAACAATCTGTGACCCTCCCATAAGCAGAAAACTTAATTGCAGTGCAGATACACAAAACGAATCAACAGTTATTGCTAACTATGTACTGATTAATGCAATTTTTTTAGTTTTTATCACTGAAAATGATTTTATTTCAATATTCAGAAAACTAGATCTATTACTTTTTACTTTTGTGCACAGACATAGCTGTACATTTTTAACTATGTGCCACTGTTCAAACAGGAAATTCTGAACCACACCTAACAACAGGTAGGACTTTATAGTAGAGCAACAAAATGTTACTATAGTAACACATAAGTTTTCATACCGGTGCCCTGTGGTTCCGTGGTTCACGTGCATATGACAGCTCGTACATTTCATCCTCTGTGTAGTATAAGTCAAGAGAGAGCTGTAATATGAAGCAGAGTGAATACAATGAGGCACCTGTACTAGAAAATGTGCAAAGAACATACATCTTTAGCAAATATTCAGCTTGCAGTCTAGCACCGTGAGCCCATTTAGATGCCCTCTTCCTTTAGCTCTTGCCCTGCATGCTGTTATTCTGTCCTGTGCCACGATGCATGTAGTTTCTGTTACTAGTTTTACTATGTGGGTTAAATGTATTATTGTTTATTTAGCAGGTGTCCTTACAGTGTAGCTTGGATTAGTGCCCCCCTGCCATTCAACAGCAGTGCATTTGGAAATTCACAATATGCTTATATCTGCATAAATTCTTCTGTAAATAATTATTGCTGTTTTACTGATAATGTTCCTTATATATTCAAATAACTGACATTACAAATTTGACACTTGTGACTGCTGGTCCTAAGTGGAAAAGTTTGGTGGCCCAATAAGCAGTGGCTGTCACACGAGCCAGCTTTTTGACTTCCACTGCTGATTGGATCACTGTTTGGAACCGTTACATCTACTGAACAATACTTTAACTATGTGTTTAACCCATTTGCAGGAGGGCCAGATTACGAGTGGGGGTGCGAGCGATATCGCGGATGTTTGCACACGTCAGAAAG
The DNA here is from genome assembly GCF_027579735.1 of Bombina bombina. Lineage (NCBI taxonomy): Eukaryota > Metazoa > Chordata > Amphibia > Anura > Bombinatoridae > Bombina > Bombina bombina. The sequence continues at coordinate 267,954,756 of NC_069499.1, forward strand.
GAGCGTGAGTATTACAAGTTGATAGTATATGCAAACGCGTGAGCGCAATCACAATTTACGCTCATCAGGTTAGCGCGTCTACAAAGGTCTGGTTAACTGTTACGCAAGACAAAAAAGGTGGAAAAAAATACATTTAAAAGTACAGTTACAATCATAATAACGCTGTCTGATAAATATTATTAATAAAAAATATTGCACAAAAAAAAGTTATAAGGGCTCAAAGATATGAGGTTTCAGGTGTTAGGAAAAAAAGGACTGCAAATGTAGAGATAAATACATGTCTAAAGATGTATATGTATGTGTGTATATATATATATGTGTGTGTATTTATGTATTTACAGACATTTACACACATATAAACACATAAATACCTATGTACACATATATAGGCACATATACTGTACAAGTGCATTGGAGCCCTTTGCAGTCAAGTAGATGAAAACATGTAAAATCATATTTACGCAATATTATTTTTTTTAATAATGTGTTTAACTATGTATTCACTGTAAATATTTCACATTCCAATGTTCTTCACATATGGGAATATGTTTTAAGTATTTTTAAATAGATATTTCTATATATTATCTGTATATATCTAAGCTTTATATAATATACACATAGATATATATTTTACCAAAAAAAAGTCAGATAAATCTAGAAATATGTATTTATGAATAAATAGAACATATTCTGCTATGTGAAGAATATTGGAATGTGAAAGATTCATATTTTCATCTCGGGTTAGAGCACTTTACAGAGTACGATAGGGTTGTGTGCGAGAAGGGTGTTAGGTTTTTCCACTTTTCTTGCTCCATTGATTTCTATGGGGGAATACATCAGCGTGGTCACAATATTCTAACTTTGGCTTTTTGCTACCTGACGTGCTTAAAAAAGCTTACTTCTAGCACAGTTAACGCACGAGTGGGAGCACAAAATACCACTCCATTTGTAATCCAGCCCATAGAGTTCCAGGGTCACTAGTGATAAAACAACATGCTTTAAAAAAATGACAGCATATCAATTTTCTATTGTAATAGCCCTTTTAAATGGTAAACCAGCTTGCTGTACTATAAAAAACATGTCAGATGATTAGCAGGACTGGAATCTATTTGATAAAACAATTAGAATCTAAAGCACTGGTCCTTTTACATCCTAGGGCCAACAGAGCTTAGTGTGTTCTTTAACCAAAGTATTTACTTAAATCCAATTTATATATCCTAAGAATATTATTTTCAGGATTTAAGGGGACACTTCGGTAATACCCCTTTATATTCCTAATGACTTGATATGATATACCAGCTGCATAGTATAACATGTAATGGAAATTGTATCTTTAGGTTTAGTTTTGTGTTTGAAATAGCTGGTTTTGTTGTTTGTAACCAACTAGTGCTCTTAAGAGCACGCCCATTCCTATTTCTTTTTCTAGACACAAAGGACAGTACTTTCAAACTGAAATTTTCATCGTGCGTGGTGGTTTCAATGAGCAAAACCAGCTATATCAATAGCAAGAATAACCCTAAAGGGTTTCCTAACAGTATCCAATATATTTAAATGGATATCAAACAGTGCTCCTTTGGTAAAAGCAAATATGTTAAATCAAAGTAAAAAGAAAAAGATGGTGCAAAGCCAGCAAATAACTTACTTGTTTTCTTGCAAAATTAGAACTTACAAATTCTCAGTGTAGCCGCAACCCTCAGTGTTTTAAGAGCAGAGAATTTTCAAACCTAAATTTTTACTCTGTCAGTTCTGAGCATGAGTATATCTGACTCACTGTAATCTAGTCTATTCACTAGCCTAGAAGTTTTATGCCATCAGGCTAAGATAAAACGTCCTGCTAAGGCCTCTACCTCCTTGTAGGGCTGTGACAGGAAGCACAAATGTAGGGTAAAAATATAAATAAAAGGTAAAATCCATTTAAATAGATGAATAATACATATTGCAATGATTTCTATTAAATATAAGCAACTGCTTAGTGCCTTTTTATTAAATCAATTAAACAGACTGTTTAACATTCCTTTAAAGGGATATAAAGCACAAAAATGTTATTTTGTGATTCAGACAGAGCATACAATTTAAAAAAAAGTTTCCAATTTACTTCTATTATCAAATTTGCTCCGTTCCCATGGTGACCCGTGTCACTAACTGTCTTTCTCACATCTCTAACTGGATGTCTTCTCACTACCTCAAGCTAAATCTCTCCAAAACTGAGCTCCTTATTTTCCCCCCTTCCTCAAAACTCTCCACCCCCAATCTCTCTATAACTGTCGACAACTCCGTCATTACCCCTACCCCGCACTCCCGATGTCTCGGGGTCACATTTGACTCAGATCTTTCTTTCACTCCTCACATTCAGTCCTTGGCTAAAGCCTGCCGCTTCCACCTTAAAAACATCTCTAAAATTAGACATTTCCTTACACATGACACAACTAAGATTTTAATCCACTCTCTCATGCTTTCCCGCCTTGATTACTGCAACTCTGTCCTCTCTGGTCTCCCCACCTGCCGCCTAGCTCCTTTACAATCCATAATGAATGCCTCTGCCAGACTCATCTTCCTTACACGTCGCTCTTCATCTGCTGCACCTCTCTGCCAATCCCTTCACTGGCTTCCTCTTGCCTCTAGGATCAAACACAAAATTCTCACTCTGACATACAAAGCCCTCAACTGCACTGCTCCCCCCTACATCTCAGACCTTGTCTCCAGATACTCTCCCTCCCGTCCCCTTCGCTCTGCTCACAACCTCCTACTCTCCTCCTCTCTTGTCACCTCATCACACTCCCGTATACAGGACTTCTCCAGACTGGCTCCCATCTTGTGGAATTCTCTGCCTCGCTCCACAAGACTCTCTTCTAGTTTTAAAAGCTTCAAGTGCTCCCTAAAGACTCTACTGTTCAGGGATGCATACAACCTACGCTAACCTTTCTTTATACCAGTTCCTCTCCTCCACTGCAATCCCCTGAACCCTCTTAGCATGTAAGCTTAAGAGTCCAGCTGTTTGTAGATCACCTTATTAAGAGCTGACTACAACAGTGCAACTCTTGGCAGGGCCCTCTACCCATTTGATCCCTATAATTGTTTTGTTGTACTCCCCCTTTGTTTATAGCGCTGCGGAATCTGTTGGCGCTCTACAAATAACCGATAATAATAATAATAATAATAATTCTTTGTTGAAGAGATACCTAGGTTGATGACTAGAGCACTACATTTTCAGAAAATAATGCTCAAGATGCACACACACTCCTGAGCTTACGCCCCTGCTTTTCAACGAAAGATACCAAGAGAACAAAGCAAATTTTTGGGTTACATGTCCCGTTAAAGGTCCACTAAACACAGTAGAACTGCATAATCAATAAATGCATACTAAAAACACAAAAGCAATTGGCTTGAATCCCAAATGAGTAGTAGATTTTTTTCTGACAAATGTCAAAGTTAGTTAAATTTTCCTTCCTTATGTATCATATTACAGTACAATGTCCCTTTAATGTAGTGATATAGATAACAAAATATAGTATTAATAATAATAATGGGACCTATTAGTATCCAAAGTATTAACAATAATACAGCAATAAGTATACATACAAATTAAAAACTATAAATAGTACAATCTTGAGTTTATGATTTGTATATATATATATATATATATATATATATAGAAGACTTAGAAAACAATAAAAAGATTTATGTGAATTATTTTGGGTAGCAGAATAAGGGGCCGATAAATTATAGTGCGAACGGACATCGATAAATGCCGACAACATACACTGTCGGCATTTATCATTGCACAAGCATTTCTCGTGAAATGCTTGTGCAATGCCGCCCCCTGCACATTTGCGGCCAATCGGCTGCTAGCAGGGGGTGTCAATCAACCCGATCGCATGCGATCAATCGGATTGCTGTCCGCCAAAGTTAAGGAGCAGCGTTCTTAAGACCGCTACTTCTTAACTCCTGTTTCCAGTGAGCCTGAAGACTCGTGTGGAAACAGCTGCATACAGCTTCATACTGAGCTTGATGAATCGGCCCCTAAGTCCCTCCCTGATACTACTGCCCAACCTACAAACTCTGATGACCATTTTTTATTGTTGTGACTTCCTCATACTCACCGTAAGTAGATGTACAAGATCCATATTGGCATCCAGTGGAGGAGCAATGTTCTGCAGCTGTATGAGCTCATTGATGTGGTTATAGAGAGAGTGTAGCTTTGGCACATTAATCTTCTTTTCCTCTAGGAAGTCAGGCATGGCCTCATAGAGAGAGATGAGATCCTTCAAGTGCACTCCCAGTATGGGAATCTTGAAGTTGCTGCACTCATTGTACACACGTCTGTAATTATCATAGTTCCGGGACGAGGAGAGCAGTTCTGTCATTTCATTAAGGACCTGCAAGAACCGGAACTTGGTAAAAATGCTCAGTGTATATCATTTCCTGTTGCGCAATCCAAAATACCGCTGTAAAATTTAGTGCTTTTTAAGACCTGAAGTAAACTATTATTATTAATAGTATGACACAGAACTACATGACAAATTCTACAGCTTGTGCACCATCACTTAGTGCACCCTCAGCTTAGAGCTTGAGCAATATTTAACATGAATGTTAATGCCCAATATAAGTCTATTATGTAAGGTATTTAGCGCACCCACACTGTCTGACATGCAGATGTTAGTGTGCCCCAGACTATTGTACGATCGCTAAAAAAATTTTTTTTTATTTATTGCGCTTGAGCAATGTTAAAGCACAATAGAGTTAATATTTTTGTGCTCCACTCATAATCGAGGCAGTTTTTTCAAAAAGTTGTGTGCTAATGAACTTATGTTTTTCTTAATTATAGAGATTCACAGCTATGCAGCGAATCACAAAATTATATGAGGACTTGCTTCTATAACGGTAAGTCATTTTTTATGTATAGAGTTTTTTGGAACCCTTGTCTCACCTTGCTAACTTCATGTGACACATGAGAGCTGGTCTCCTTAAGCCTGGAGATAGAGCTGTGACACAAGCCGCCAATAATGGCCATTAGCGTGTTGAAATTCTGCAGCTGGTGAAGTTTCTGTGTAAGGAAGAGTAAAAAATAATAATAATGAGACACAATTCTCAGTTGGAGGCTTTTATAAAACATTATGTAACAGTACAGCAAACTGTTTAAGTACTGAACCCAAGAAATTTGGAGCTTCTCACTAAGTTCAAAATGGTCCTCTAGCTAAGTAACAATATTAAATTAGCTTGTTACTTGACTAGAGGACCATTTTGCACTTGGAGATTTTCTACCTGCCTTCCCTTGTTAGTAGGAGATCAATCTAAGGAACGTCTGGAGCCTGGCTTAAAGCGTTTCACTACTGAAGGAGGGCTGTGTTCCAGCACTGGAGGCTTGGATCTGGCTTGCTTGTTATGCACTCTAAAGTGCTTCCTCACATGTGAGTAGAACTACTACCTGCTCATTGCTTTTACATCTGGTGCAGTTTGTCTGCTCTCTTCTGTTTTTTATGTTCTAGAGTTCTCAAGTGTCTGGCCGGATATTAAAGAAGAGCTGCCTTTTGGGGACCCTTCATCCTTTGTTACAGAAGATACCTAACTCTTTGTCATTATAGGATTTGTGAGCATTTAAGAGACTATATTCTTTATCATGGACTTGCTAATCATTATCACATATTTGTACTGTTGATATCATCTTATCTGGTGCCTATATATATATATATATTTATATATATATATATATATATATATATATATATATATATATATATATATATATATAGTATATATACTTTGCTATTTTAAAGCTATACATATTATTAATATTTGAAGTTTGTTCTTATTCTAGAATTTTTTTGCACCATTCATCTTGCTTGCAATCCAGCGCCTACTGGTAAAAACCATCCTCATAGCACTGATACTACTACTGTTTATCTCAAGAGTAGAGTTCTAATGAGTACGAGCAGTGTTTGCACTTATTCCAAAACGTATTAGTCCTAATCAAACCAGAGCATTTTTGCCACACTTTAGTGACATTATCCGGACAAAAACTAACTCCATTCATACATTTTATGACTTTCTGAATTTAAGGAAATATCTATTAATTTGTAATAAAAACAATTAAAAAACAACAACTATTTTTTTGTGTTGTTAAGTATTGTATGCTGTACTGTACATTTTCCTCAGGTTTTGGAGGTGAGATAGTTTTACATGTAAGGCCATGAAAATGCCACTGACTACACAGAAATAAGCAGAAATAAAACAGGTTTTGCTCTCAAAAAAGCTTACCTGGGCAACGTGGATGAATTTAGTGAGAACTTCAGCTCTAAGCTGGGGAGTCGGTCGGCTCAAAACCATTAGTTGAACCCACTGAGAGACCCCATTACACAAAGCAATTGAACGCTCCATGGTAGGATTGTCCTTCACGCAGCCATTCACAATGTAGTTCTGATAATCAGAAAACTGAGGGAACAAAGCACAAATAAAAATAAAAATCAATGATTTGTTAAAAAAAAATCTAAAGGTTATTCATCCTGAAATATAGATCAGTTTCTAATTATATAGCAAGATGCTGTATATTAATGGCTGTAATCTTTATTTTTTTCTGGTAAATGAATTCCATTAATGTTTCACAATGTCATGCTCTCCCAAAGGTTTCTCACATGCTATTGGTTTTGTAGTTCTCAAAACTGTGAATTTGTGTCTGCAGAAATAACATGCCCCTTCTTCACAACAAAAATGTTATTGAATAAACATACAGAGTTGAGAATATGGGGCCTATCTATCAAGCTCCGGATAAAGCTTGAGGCCCCGTGTTTCTGGCGAGCCTGCAGGCTCACCAGAAACAGCAGTTATGAAGCAGCGATCACAAAGACCGCTGCTCCATAACCTGTCCACCTGCTCTGAGCAGGCGGACAGACATCGCCGCAATTCAACCCGATCAAGTACGATCGGGTTGATTGACACCCCCCTGCTGGCAGCCAATTTGCCGCGAGTCAGCAGGGGGCGGCATTGCACCAGCAGCTCTTGTGAGCTGCTGGTGCAATGCTGAATACGGAGAGCGTATTGCTCTCTGTATTCAGCGAGCTCTGGCGGAACTGATCCGCACTGTCGGATCAGGTCCGCCAGACTTTGTTAAATAGAGGCCATGGACCTTAATTCATGAAAATAACTTTTTGATTTCAGATAGAGCATACAATTTTCAGATTTACTTCTATCATAAAATGTATTTCATTCTCTTGTTATCCTTTGTTGAAGGAGAGCAATGCTCTACTGGGGCCTAGATAAACATATTAGGTGAGACAGTGATAAGTGGCTAGCTCACAACAGAATTGCTTCTGACTCTAGATATGTATGCTTTTCAACAATGTATACAAAGTGAACAAAGCAAATTAGATAAGATAATAACAATTGCATATTCTTTCTGAATCATGACATTTTAATTTTGACTTTATTGTCCCATTAAGTCCATTGCTCCCCTGCAAATCTATGTACACAGAATCAACCCATACTAATTTTCAAGAAGCTCTCGGAATAGAAGATTGTTTAGAGTGGAATATATCTGCGCAAGGACCTAAGTGTGAGGAGGGAGGGGCAACCATTAAAATTGTAATGTTATTGTTTTAGTTAAATAAAAATATTTAAATTAAAGTACAGCTGAAAAGTTGATCAAATATGAATGATTCATTTATTAAACTGGAGATAGTTGACCTCCCAATAATTTCATTCATTTCAATGATCTATCTATGCATTTCTATGCAAACCAAATTAGTAATGGTCTGATATAAACGGAAAAATAATTAGAAAATTATTCTAACAATGAAAAGCATGATTTAAATCGGTCTTATGGCTAGTGAATTAAATCAATTTGATTTAAATCAAATATACCCTGTCACAAAGCATATGTTAAAGGGAAAAGCTCTTTTTTTCTGTGCACTTAAGACATAGGGGCCAATTTATCAATGTCTGTCCGACATGATACGCTGCAGCGTATCATGTCCGATAAACATCGCTGAATGCCGACAGCATACGCTTTCGGCATTTATCATTGCACAAACAGTTCACCAGAACTGCTTGTGTAATGCCGCCCCTTGCAGATAAGGGGGTGTCAATCAGCCTGATCGTACAGGAGGTAGCGTATCACTTATGGAGCAGCGGTCAGTAGACCGCTGCTTCATAACTGCTGTTTCCGGCGAGTCTGAAGGCTCGCGGAAAAGAGAGATTTACCTAAGTTTTCAATCCATAATCTGTACCTATCAGGAAGATACAAGCTACTTGTATTTCCACCTCTCTTGTTCAGCACAATGGATAAGCATCACTATAGGATATTATTTGTCTAGGTCTGCAAAATGCAATTGCCCTGCCCCATATATAAATGGTATTAATTGCTATAGTGCAGCTTTCTAACACTGACAATAACAGTAACTCACAGAGATCCGACGGAAAGATTTAAATTCAAGGTAGGTCAGATGTTCAGCAAGCTCTTCTGGTTCCAAATGGTCAAACAGCAAAGATACTTTCCTCTTCTTGCTACAATTAGCTTTTACTCTCTGTGTCAATTTACGAGACCAGTCACGATTATTTCTAAAAGGGACATAAAACAGTAACATTCATTAGTCCCATTACAAGATTCCTTACCAGTTGTTTGCAAAAATAGGTTTAGATTGAAGTCACTCACATCTGAGTAGTATCCAGAAGACACCAGTGTGTCTCTTCCCCTTGTGCTCTCACCATATCCTGAAGCTCCTCCATGGATTTAGTGAGGTTGGAATCCATCTTAAACATGACCCAGAACTCAGTCATCCAGTATCTAGAGGATTACAACATTAATGCCTATAAAATTATAGTAAGGGTCCCAGTTCAGGCGTGAGAAATGTCAGAATATTACCTTACAAAGTAGCAAATCTTCTTGCAGAATTGTAGAGATCGCTTCTTAAGGGAATCCTCATATGTTCATACTTCTAGTTAAGGGAAATATAAGGTGACCACCACCGCCAGCAATACACCTACATTATGTGTACAAACTTATAGCTATAGTAAACCTGATTTCTGACTTGTAGAAACACACTATAGCAAATACAGACTTACAGGGTAAGGTTCACACTTCTTACCCCCTACAGCACAGGTTAAAGGGAAATTAAAAACAACATTGTCTATAGTGATTCAGACCGTGCAAACAATTTCAAAACATTTTCAATTCACTCCTTTTATTAAACTTACTTTGTTCACAGTGTAGGCATAGTTGAAAACATATCTAGATAGGTAGGTAGAGGGCACATTTCTAGAGTGGTACATGACAGGAAACACTGCTGCCACCTACTGTTCTTGCAAATCTTTAAAATAGTTCTAAAACTGCTGCCATATATTGCTCCTGTCACATGCACACTTCTGTACCTTCATGTCTGCTTTTTAACAAAGGATACCAAGATAACTATGTAAATTTTATAAAAGAAGCAAACTGGAAAATATTTTTATTTTTTTTCACAAACTTTAGGTTTCACACTGAAATGATTTACACACAACTACTGCAGTCATAAAACAAATGGTTGTAAAAGGTTATCTGGTGTCTTCTTTGTTCAGAAATAGCAGACATGCATGGCTTCGCAATTAGTTTTTAGAAACTAGAAGGCTGCTAATTGCAGCTGAGCACCACACTTCTGAAATTCCCAGGAAGGGTAATATTATTTTAATACAGGGATTAACCTCCCACCTGACACTTTCCACCTCCCTGATCCCTCCCAAACAGCTGTCTCATCTCCCACACCCACAGTCCTGACCAGCATCTTAAGTACTGGCAAACAGTCTGCCAGTATGAAGTTGCTGGGTTTGTTGTTATTTTTTTTTAAATAAAATAAATTTTATTTATATATTTATTTTTTTGCAAGTGTAGGATCCCCCCTTACCTTCCCACCTCCCTGATTGATCCCAAACAGCTCTCTAACGCTCCCCCTCCTAATGGTGTCCGCCATCTTAGATACTGCCAGCTGTCTGCCAAAAACCAGTTTATAGGTTTTCTTTGGTTATTTTATAATCTTTTTTATTATTTTTTTGTTTTTCCGTAGTGTAGGGGTCTCCCTCCTCCCCTCGATTATTATGTAGGGGCACTCTCCCCCGTACCCTGATTCAACATTTTGTTCTGTAGCGTAGGGTGCCGCCCCTCTCTCTCACTCCCCCGCTACCTCCATGCCGCCCACCAGCCTCCCTCCATCCTCCCACCAGCACAAAATAATGTTTGTTACAGACAGTGGCACAGACCATGTCACTGTCTGTAATAATCAGGCATCAGTCTCCATATGGATCCAGAGCACCAATCGTGCAGCTCAGGGACAGCAGCTCTGCAGTAACATCCTGAAGCTAGGAGATACATATACGTTATACAGTATGATGGGAAAGTATAGCATGATATATATATGCATCCTTTTAAGTCAAGGGATTAATGGGACACTAAAGTAAAAAACAATATTTCATGATTCAGATACAAGAGGTATTCCGTGTCCAAAGTGGATCAGAGATGTGGAGAAAAACCTGTAACAGGTTTTTCTCCACATGTCTTTTTTACAGGTTTTTCTTTTTTACCGGTTTTTCTCCACATCTCTGATCCACTCTGGATACGGAATACCTCGTTTTTGGATACCACACATCCTTGGGATTCTACATTAACATTAACTTTTGTCTTTTGGGACACTTAATCCTGAACTTTTTTTGGGTACACTCCATTACTAATCCCATTAATTTGGGCACTACTATTCATTTTTTGGCCACCTACCTATTTTATGGCTACTTACTCATTTTTGGACACTATTAGATATCTACTAATTTTTGGACACTTTTTTGGCCACTTACTTATTTTTGGACACTATCATATACTTTATTGTGTACATAGTCATCTTATATTCACAAGATTGGCCAATCTATCATACACTTGTCCCCCCAAATATCTATTTTGGGGGATATGTATATCTATCACAACCGTAACACTCATCATATGTGTCTATTGGACTGAGCTATTGCTATAACTGTTTTATTTATTGTGTGTATATGTTGTGACAGGTTTTAATTAAATGTGGCTTCTAATATAACTGTATTTGCATTAACACTATCTGCTATACATTACTCGTATTTTTATTTGTGCTACGGTCACATTGTAGCACATAGCCAGTATTAGTTCATTGTTTCAGTTTTTTTCCCTCAGCCAGCTTCTTTTAGCCCTCTTCGTTCTCTTTGTAAGAATTATGTAACATTGTTACTAATTTATTAACTATCATACACTAGTACTTTCCAAACGTACTTAAGCCTCCTCTGGGAGGTGCTCCTTCTCATACATATTGTTTTCTATATCTAGATTGATCTAGTAAGGTAATCGTTCTTTTCTGAAGTGAGTTTGTACATTTAACATTGGCACTGTCCTCTATATAGATTTTCTAGTTGTTATGAAAGTAACTGTACTTTTAAAAGTAGTTTTGATGTGTTTGTGCCACTTTTTAGTCAAGTATAACATTTAACCAGAGCTCTGAAGTTGCAATATCCCGACGCACATTAATTTAAATTGTGTTCAAGCAAACGTGATAAACACCTTATCACTCACAAGCAACAGTTAATGCGCTACTCGTAATCTCAATTGGGATTTGTGTGAGTCCTAGTTAAGCATTCATTAATTACAACACTGAAAACTATAAATGCAATTACTAGTTACTGTGATTTCTTCCTTGAAAATGTTAATAAAAAAATCATATAGTGTTCACAAGTTCAAGTCTCCTGGTGAGCCTGTAAGTGTGGGAACCCCTGGATCATAGGATTTGTTGTGCTCTGAACTAGAGGATATAACCATCAGCAGACAGTTTGGTTTATGGGTTAAATCCATTCATTGTCTATTGATTAGTGTGACTAATGTAAATAACAATTACATAGTATACCTGCTTGTCTCTATGCATTCCTAGTCTACATGAAATATGCTACATACCTGTAAGTCTAATAGAGGGAAGATATGTCCCCATTGCACTTAACCTTCACAAGATGACACATACAGTATTTGTATGACTTTGAACTAAATACTTGATATCCAAGCGCTCCATACCATCCATGAAGTAGTCCTCCTGGGCACAGAAAAGGATATAGTTTCTGGAGCTTGTTTAGCAGATCAGCAGAGGGGATCAGGAAGCCGTGCATGGTCAGTAAGATTTGCAGCAAATGGTTGCTTTCACACACATTTCCCTCAGAATCTAGGAACCAAAAGAAAACAGGTATGATAAGAATTGTGCCAATGGCATTGGATGTATCTGTGACATGCTGTATTTGTGAAACATAGAGGTGATAGGAACACATTACTTAAAGGGACACTGAACCCAATTTTTTTTCTTTCATGATTCAGATAGAGCATACAATTTTAAGCAACTTTCTAATTTACCTAATTTTTCTTCATTCTCTTGCTATCTTTATTTGAAAAAGAAGGCATCTAAGCTAAGGAGCCAGCAAATTTTTGGTTCAGGACCATGGACAGCACTTGTTTATTGGTGCTGTCCAATCAGCAAGGACAACCCAGGTTGTTCACCAAAAATGGGCCGGCATCTAAACTTACATTCTTGCTTTTCAAATAAACATACCAAGAGAATGAAGAAAATTTGAAAACAGGAGTAAATTAGAAAGTTTTTTAAAATTGCATGCTCTATCTGAATCACGAAAGAAAAAATTTGGGTTCAGTGTTCCTTTAATATAGAGATACTGGCTGTATAGAGGTATGTGTAATAAATAGGTAAAATAAGTTTATACTGAAATTCAAGTAATACAGAGGTCACATGAAATAAAGAGGCATGCACACTACAGCAATCTGTGCAACATACAAGGAAATACAGTGTAGTAACCTGCTTAATACATGTGTTTAATCATATGAGATTATTTAAGTCAATAATTGCTTGTTGTGCTATATCTCCCATAGTATCCTGAAGAAAAGACGCCTGATCCTACTAAACAAGGCGGAAGACACATAAGATGCATGGTAAGTCAGCTCAATGGTTAAATAGATACCTTTTTTCAACACTAGTAAAGGCATAAAGCAGGTGACCTCTAGGTTGATAGGCACTAGGTAGCCTATTTTTGTTCTAATCAAATTTCAAGATTTTAATTTGAATTATTAATTTAATTTTTCTTTTAAACTAATTCCCCATAAAATATTTACATAAAAAGATGTTGAAAGAAAACATGTTAAATAACAACAAAGGGTGTAGTTTGGGAGCGCTAAAAAAGCTATAAGGATGATATGGAGACTGATATTAAAAATATAAAATACAATTTATTAGCTTAAAACAGAAAGAGGGACGTCTCCCTATAATGATCAATTTAAAATAAATACATACATATACATAGAGAAATGCTCTGATCTAATTTTACCTTGAACATACAGCAGTTTGAAAGAAAAAATGCATTTCACAATACAAACACACAGTTAGAAATTTTTAGGTAAAAATTCCACCTTATTAAAAATTCCACCTTATTAAAATTCCACCTTGTTAAAAAACTTTCTGCAGATTAAAAGAAAGAGAAAAAATGCTTCACAATATTTCCACCTTAGTTATATCGTTAGAATGTTCCACTTTTGTATTTCAATAAAATGTTTCAGTTTGTGTCAGAACTTAAAGTGCATGATATTTGTGCAGTCCAATACAATATTATTAGTTAGTAACTTTGATCTATTGTTTTCAGATAAACAGTACATAGTCTTATTGCACTTTAGTGTTTTTGCAAGTTGTAATTTGCAGTGGTGATATAAATTGTGATTTTTTTCAATATGTATTCCAATTTAGAAGAGAGCTTACCGGATCTTCTGACACTTTCTGTGTCTAGCGGTGTTTCAATCTACCTTACTGGAAAGTTGCTGGGCCTCTTGTCAGCCTTCCAGACTTGTACGATACAAGATTCACCTGGAACTGGAATTCTAGAACCCGCTCCTTCGTGTATGCGATTCCGGCGTCAGATACTTCTGTTTGTCTTTGAATATCTTTGGCTGCTAATTCCAGCAGCAGGCTTCTGTCAGGTAGATAATTGCGATGCACGCCCCGGCGTGTTTATAGGAAATCCAGACTTCAGTATACAAATGGCTGTTTGTTCTTTCTTCCCCTGTACTCGTATTATTTTGAGATCTTGCAGGGGATGTTGGAGCTGTTGTGGATAACGTCTACGCGTTTCGCCAATAGGCTTTATCAAGACGGAAAACATGAAGAAAGAAAACATTTTGCAATGCACCTTCATATTTATTTTGCCTGATTTACGTATAATTAAAATCTGAAAGAGACACTGAAGTGCATGGAGTTTAGAACCCTAACTATCTTACATGATGCACATTGATTGGTTAATATATATACAGAAGCTCATTTTATCTGCCCCTAATTTGCCACAGCAAAGGTGATAAGGTACAACACTTAGGGCCAGATTATGAGTGGTTAACAGTTACGCGTGAGCAAAAAAGGGTTTATCGCGGGGGTTGCGTGCGTTGGGTTTAGAGCTCGTATTACATGTTGAAAGTAAACACGATCGATTACACTAGAATGATCACCACGTCCTCAGAGCTGTGGTTAACTGTTTCGCTAAACAAAAAAGTGTATAAAGGGGGACTTCCGGGCAGCAGCCATCTTGCTGGTCGCACTGAGCTTCAGGTTCTTAAGCTCTCTCCAAAACTAATCATTTCTGTGAAGCTGAACTGGATATATCCTATTCAAAATAGCGGAGAAGCTTGGCTGTTGGTGACCTGATCTGAGCTATAGGGTTTTGGATCAAGACGCGGCCTAATTGCCCTCAGTACTGGACTATTACATTTGAGGCCTTCCCCTATACCAGAAGCCTCAACACCGTCCCCACAACTAGCTGTGCCCTGAGTGCGCAGTTCTTTCTCCTATGCAGTGCATTGACACAGTGCAACACTCATTAAGCATCGATCCAGCATGGCAGTGATCTTACATAAGCTTGAAGAGGCTATATGTGAATTATTGGAAGACCATTTTTCAAAGCCACATTGGCTCGTTAAAAACTGCTTTCATGTCCATCCAGATTATGTATCAGGGGATGCCCACACTACTACTACTAGCCCGCAACGAGAGGACCTGGGGCTGCGATGATCATTCTTACCACTACTGAGCGGAGGGAACAGGCATACACCACATCACATGTCACCGCACTAGGTGACAGCAGCTTGCTTAATTTTTTTCCGTCATAAAACAATTGAGCAAACTGAAAGCTGTGTCCTTAAAGGGTTAAGGGTAGGGGCTGGAATGCGAGAATGGTAGACCTGGTTACCAAGAACGACATCACTAGTGACACAGCTACTCAAAATTGGAAACCTTACCTCAAGGCTAACTTGGGAGCTGAGAAAAATATAGAACCCAACAACTGTGATAACGGACATAAATCTACCCCATACTCAACTAAAATGATGGGACAGCATGGCATCCAGACCACAGCTGGTGGGCCTGCTTGGTGTGCGCACAGAGATGGGGCTTTGCTGCAAAGATCCTCACATGGGCTGGATTCAGACGCTGACGGACCTGCACAACAAGCTCCAAGCCACAAATCTTCTGCTGCTAGTGAGGAGACGGTAAGTGGAAAGGAACTGCTCATTATCACAAGTGGCTACGAGAAAGATGCCGCTTCCATACATCAACAAGTAAAGGATTGTTGGTCTGCCGACTCTCCCACCTACCAGTTAACCCTTTCCTCAGCCAAGCTATACTGGAACGGACTGCAGGTTGCATTGAGAGGTCGGTCTGGAGTGGGCTAAATATTTTATTTCTGTAAAGGTGGGGAATCAACATATAACCCTCAAAATGGACAGTCTGCTCATTAATCTAAAAAGTGCTCCCCAAAAGGACTCACACTTTGACTTTATCATTGTTCTTCTTTAGCGTGGTGATTTTTGTGTGTTGAGGGATGTTCACAAAGTTCACTTTACATTTAAGTGCTCTCATAGTGACTCTGTTTATGTATATTTTCATGCTCTTAGTAAGATCAATACCCTCCTGCACCTAAGTTCATACCCTTCTTAACTATCCCAGTTTTTATTTCAATTTTAAGGCATCTGGTAGCTAAGTGGCAGACCTCTTTATTTTTTAATTTTCTTAATTACAGATATGTATGCTTCCATGTCATGCTTACACTACTGACCACAAATGTTCTAAGTTTGTTACTATTATCATGCTGTTCATTATAGAGAACTTAATGCTATCTTATCAATGTATATAATCACATGTGGCCACGTTGCATGATCTCCACCAATGCTAGCCTGTTTAAATGTTATATAAACAACAAACATGTTTCCTTAATAGACTCTAAGTTAAGACACCTCATGCCATGGCTGCCTAATATATTAGCCACTTATACTTTCACTATGGTCCATTATCAGTTTTAGTTTAATTTTGAGACCTTTTTGTAGCTAAGGGGCCGACCTCTTCATTTGAATTTTTTCTGAACTATGGTTATTTAAGCTTCCTAACCAGCTACTGCATACAGCCTCCTGTGATCATATTACATGTTCTTTACCAAGGCCAGCCTGTCCAAAAATTATAAAATCTACAATGAAGCCCATTAACAGGTTCTAAGAATGGTCTCTTCATACCACATTTCGCTGTTGCCCGCAAATGTCTGGAGATCACTATTACTCTAATGCTGGTCATTATAGAGAACTTAACGCTACCCATTAGCGATCTTATTTCAATATCATATACAATCACTTGTGGTCATATTGCACAATATTTACCATTGCCAGACTGTTTAAATATTTTATGAACAACAAATATGTTCCCTTAATAGGCCTTAAGTTAGATGCCTCATACCAATATTCTCTAATTCATTAGCCACTTATTCCTCTACTATGTACCATTAATGTTTTGTATATACATATATTCATAGTCATTGTGTTTCAACTGTGTTTTGAAGGCCCAAATACTCCTATTTTTAATGTTACATGATATAACAAATGTCCAAAAGTGGCCTTATATACTTAAAGGAGGTAAAAAAAATAATTTTTTAGAGGTTTTAATTTTATGGGTCATTAATATTTATGTTACTTGGCTTTATGTGTTTCAGACATTGTTTTATTTTAAATTGATTTATCAGAGTACAAGGGATCTGCTCCATTTCTGTTTGTTCAATGAATCAAAAATTATTATATTTGAAATTGTCAGTATCCCTGTACAATTAATATGATGTGGTCATCTATGTGTCGTGAACTTACATATTATCTCAATGTAATGTTTCATAAAACTTCAATAAAAAAAAAATGTATATAAAAAAACACATAAAAATCAACTATAAAGTACAGTTACACTAATAATAACACCATCTAATAAAAACCATTAAAAAATATTGCACAAACACATAAATAAATATGTACACACATATAGACATATATAGAAGTGCATTGGAGCCCTTTGCAGTTAAAGGGAAGGTCAATTTAGAGGAATTAGTGCCCGGTTTTTTATAATCCTATTAAAAACAAGGGCACTTTAATTCATCAACATTGAAATTTCACTTGTTTTCCTAAAAAACGTACCTTTTAATCCTGACAGCCGCTGCCGCGCATCCTCCGCCCGACGCAAGACCTCTTCGCAAGTCCAAAATGAATCACGGTGTTGCCTCAGGCCATGATTCTCCTGGGGGCAATTGGAGGAAGCCGGATTCGTAATTTCTGACGTAAGAAGAGGCTTCCGACGGCCGGAGGAAAGCTGGAGCGGATGTCAGGATTAAAAGGTAAGTTTTAGAAGAAAAATTTTGATGAATTTAAGTGCCCTTGTTTTTAATAGAATTATTAAAAAACGGGCACTAATTCATCAAAATTTACCTTCACTTTAAGTAGAGGAAAACATGTAAAAACATATCTATGCAATATCCATATTTATTAAAGTGTTAGACTGTGTATTTACTGTAAATATTTCACATTCTAGTGTTCTGGACATAGGGGAATATTAAAATGTGCACATTCATTTTATATGCAGACTTTCTGAGGCTCCAGCTCCTGCTGAGCATGTGCAAAGTGCACAGTATATATATATATATATATATATATATATATATATATATATATATATATATATATATATATATGTTTGTGATTGGCTGATAGCTGTCACATGACAAAGGGGGATGGATGGACAATTGAATTTACTAAAATTATACATTTAAAACTCAAAGTAAGTGCCATTGTATTGTATTTTTACTTTATATACGTCAATTATTTAATTCTACTTTATTTACTGGTCCTTTAAGGATATAATAACCAAGGATAATAGTGCCATGCATTTCAGGCATCTATCATAATCCAAGAACAGCATGCAGAATAACATCTGCACATGAAAACCATTACTAGGACAAAGAAAGAACATGCAGTATAATAACTATTAAAACATTTAACTGGTTAAATATATCTGAATGAGATTTCTATTCCAGTATAATTATACTAACTAAAATAACTCGCATATAAAACAGGATTTATAGGACTTCGACAAATTATAGGGATGTTTGTAAAAGTTATTTATTATTGTTCAAACTATAATCTTTATTAAAAAACACATAATACCAGATTGTGCTTTATTCTGTGTGCAAGACCATGCACAATATATATACAGTATATAACACTGTGCACAATCCTTTGTGCTCCACTTGGAGTCTAGCCCATAATGTCCCCCTAATATTCGGCCGCAGAAGCCTAGAAACTGATGGCTCAGACCTCTTCTGAGGTTTACTAAAAACTGAAGCTAGAACCTGAAAGGTCTCAAAGTAGATCCACTCTCCCTCCAGGTGAGGGAATACTAACAAGGTCACCTTCTCCAAGTCTGTCTATAGATGAGCCAGGTGGGGAAGTGAACCTCCTAGAGCCGCAGACATAATGACAGGCTCTTAGTGAAAGAGCTCCTCACAACAGCCTATTTTATATTCCTCCCAATGCTGCAGGCTCTGGCCCCCAGGGTAACCCAGTGATTCTATGTCAACCTGAAGCCACTCACACAATAGCACTCTGTATCGTCTTTTTTAGGCAGAGCATTCTATATAAAAGTTGACTCTATTCTAGCATATGTTATTGTAATGGTGGGTAATTGATCTTATTCCACTCAATATTGTGTAATAGTGTATCACAATATGGCCTAAATTAAGTAGAGCCCAAAAATATTAGCAAGTTAAATCAATAGCACTCGTATTTTTTGCGCAAATATGAAAAGTTGAAAGTTAAATGGTAGCCCTATAGCAAAAGCAACAGACGTGCTAACATCTTGAGGTTGAATAGCACAGGCAAGCAGATCCTAGATTTCACTCAAGCGCTAACCCAAAGGTATGCTAAGCTGAAGGTATGCTAACCCAAAGGTATGCTAAAATGAAGGTATGCTAACCCAAAGGTATGCTAAGCTGAAGGTATGCTAACCCAAAGGTATGCTAAGCTGAAGGTACACTAACCCAAAGGTATGCTAAGCTGAATGTGCAATAACCCAAAGGTGTGCTAACCCAAAGGTGTGCTAAGCTGAATATGCTCTAACCCAAAGGTATGCTAAGCTGAAGGTGCGCTAACCCATAGGTACGCTAAGCTGAAGGTATGCTAACCCAAAGGTGTGCTAACCTGAAGATGCGCTAACCCAAAGGTGTGCTAAGCTGAAGGTGCGCTAACCCAAAGGTATGCTAAGCTGAAGGTGCACTAACCCACAGGTATGCTTAAGTGATGGTGCGCTAACCCAAAGGTAGGCTAAGCTGAAGGTATGCTAACCCAAAGGTGTGCTAAGCTGAAGGTGCGCTAACTCAAAGGTATGCTAAACTGAAGATGCGTTAAGATGCTTTTAATACCATTATTTCAGAATGCCTCTTGCCCAAACTAACTAAGCTCTCTGTTTATCGCTTCCACTTGCCAGTGGATATTCAATTTTCAAAAAAACAGTCAGCAATTAGTTAAGTTAGATAAATTCACATCAGTACTGGCACTGGTCAAGAATGTATGCTCTCCCCACTACTCTTCTCCCTTTCCTTTACACAAATGATTGCACCTCATCTGATCCCTCTATTAAGCTTCTGAAGTTTGCAGATGACACCACTGTCACTTGCCTCATTCAAAATAGAGATGAGTATGCTAACAGACATGAGGTTCATCACTTGGCTGTCTTGTGCAGTAATAACAACTTAGAGCTAAACACGCTTAAAAAGGAAGTTGATGATAGCAGACTTCAGGAGGAACACAGCAACACTTCCTCCCCTCACTTGGGCTGTACCATCTCACAAGACCTAAAGTGGAAGCCTCACATTGAATCTGTACTGAAAAAGTTCCAACTGAGGCTGTATTTCTTTCATGTAATTGGCAAGAGTCCATGAGCTAGTGACGTATGGGATATACAATCCTACCAGGAAGGGCAAAGTTTCCCAAACCTCAAAATGCCTATAAATACACCCCTCACCACACCCACAATTCAGTTTTACAAACTTTGCCTCCCTATGGAGGTGGTGAAGTAAGTTTGTGCTTGATTTTCTTCTGTGATATGCGCTTCTCAGCATTTTGAAGCCTGATTCCTCTCAGAGTACAGTGAATGTCAGAGGGATGTGACGGGAGTATCACCTATTGAATTCCATGGTTTTCCTTGCGGGAAATCTTTTAATAGGTTCTCTGTTATCGGTCGTAGAGATTCATCTCCTACCTCCCTTTTTAGATCGACGATATACTCTCATATTCCATTACCTCTACTGATAACTGTTTCAGTACTGGTTTGGCTATCTGCTATATGTGGATGGGTGTCTTTCGGTAAGTATGTTTTCATTACTTAAGACACTCTCAGCTATGGTTTGGCACTTTATGTATTAATGTAAAGTTCTAAATATATGTATTGTACTTATATTTGCCATGAGTCAGGTTTATGTATATTTCCTTTTGCAGACTTTCATTTCAAAATTGAGAAAACATATTTAGGAAATTATTTTTTCTTACCTGGGGTATAGACTTTTCTTCAAAATTGACTGTTTTTAATAAATTTTCGCAGGCAAAATTAAGCTTGCAAGGATGCAAAATGCTGACATTTATTGCATCATTCTTGGCGCGAGAATTTTTTTGGTGCTAAGGTATGTTTGGTGACGCAAATTTGTCATTTCTTAGTTGACGCCAGGCCTCCTTGCACAAGGTTGCATCTGCCATGACGCGAGTTGCATCATTTCCAGATGTTAGCGCCAAAAAAATTAATTTTGTGTTGCGCGTCATACTTGGCGCCAAATAATTTAATTATTTAAACCCCACTTCCGATATGCCACTTGCCTTTTTCTATGCTCAGAGGGCTATGCTGTTTGCATTTTTTCCCATTTCTGAAACTGCCATATAAGGAAATTGATAATTTTGCTTTATATGTTGTTTTTTTCTCTTACATTTGCAAGATGTCTCAATCTGATCCTGTCTCAGAAACCACTGTTGGATCCCTGCTGCATGATAACAGTTCTACCAAAGATAAGTGTATCTGTTGTAAGTTAGCTGAGATTATATCTCCAGCTGTAGTATATAACAGTTGTCATAATAAGCTTTTACATGCAGAGAATGTATCCATCAGTACTAGTACAATGCCGTTGTTCCTTCAACATCTAATGTACATGATATCCCTATGAATATAAAAGATTTTATTGCTGATGCGATTCAGAAGGCTTTGTCTGCTATTCCGCCTTCTAATAAACATAAAACGTCTTTTAAAACTTCTCATAAAGTTGATGAAATTTCAAATGACCGACAATATGCTGAATTATCCTCCTCTGAGGATGTATCTGTTTCAGAAGATCCTACCTCAGATATTTACACTGACAAATCTACTTATCTCTTTAAGATAGATTATATTTGTTCTTTGTAAAAAGAGGTGTTGATTACTTTTGATATTGAGGAAACTATTAATCTTGATACTAAAACTAGTAAACGTTTAAATTCTGATTATAAACCTCCTGTGGTTACTCCAGAGGTTTTTCCAGTTCCTGATGCTATTTCTGATATGATTTCAAAGGAATGGAATAGGCCTGGTACTTCTTTTATTCCTTCTTCTAGGTTTAAAAAGTTGTATCTTTTGCCAGCAGTTAGGTTGGAGTTTTGGGGAAAAATCCTCAAAGTTGATGGGGCTATTTCTACTCTTGCCAAACGTACTACTATCCCTATGGAAGATAGTACTTCCTTTAAGGATTCTTTAGATAGGAAACTTGAATCTTATCTAAGGAAAGCTTATTAATATTCTGGCTATCTTCTCAGGCCTGCCATTTCTATGGCTGATGTTGCAGCTGCATCAACTTTCTGGTTGAAAGGTTTAGCGCAACAGGAAACAGATCTTGATTTGTCTAGCATTGTTCGCTTGCTTCAACATGCTAATCATTTTATCTGTGATGCTATTTCTGATATCATCAAAATTGATTTTAAATCTATGTCTTTAGCTATTTTAGCTAGAAGTATTGGAATTCTGACATGGTATCTAAGTCTAGATTACCATCTATTTCTTTCCAAGGTAACAATTTATTTGGTTCTCAGTTGGATTCAATTATTTCAACTGTCACTGGTGGGATGGGAGTTTTTTTACTTCAGGATAAAAGATCTAAGGGTAAATCTAAAGCTTCTAATCGTTTTCGTTCTTTTCGACAGAATAAGGAACAGAAACTAAATCCTTCCCCCAAAGAATCTGGTTCCAATTGGAAAACTTCTTCAAGTTGGAATAAATCCAAGCCTTAAGAAACCAAAGCCAGCCCCCAAGTCTGCATGATGGTGCGGCCCTCGTTCCAGCTCAGCTGGTGGGCGGCAGATTACATTTTTTCCAAAACATTGGATTCAGATTATTGTCTCTCAATGGTATCGAATAGGAATTAGAGTAAGACCTCCTGTGAGAAGATTTTTTTTCTCTCACGCATTCCAGCAAATCCAGTGAAGGCTCAGGCTTTTCTGAAGTGTGTTTCAGATCTAGAGCTTTCAGGGATAATCATACCAGTTCCGTTTCAGGAAAAGGGTCTTGGGTTTTATTCAAATATGTTCATTGTCCCAAAGAAAGACAATTTATTCAGGCCAGTTTCTGGATCTGAAAATTTTGAATCATTTTGTATGAGTGCCAACTTTCAAAATGGTGACTATAAGGACTATTCTGCCTTTTGTTCAGCAAGGTCATTATATGTCCACGATAGACTTACAGGATGCATATATTCATATTCCGATTCATCCAGATCACTATCGGTTTCTAAGATTCTCTTTTCTAGACAAGCATTACCAATTTGTGGTTCTTTCATTTAGCCTAGCGACAGCTCCAAGAATTTTTTCAAAGGTTCTCGGTGCCCTACTCTCTGTAATCAGAGAACAGGGTATTGCGGGGTTTCCTTATTTGGACAATACCTTGGTACTAGCTCAGTCTTTACATTCTGCCGAATCTCACATGAATCAACTAGTGTTGTTTCTTCAAAGACATGGTTGGAGAATCAATTTACCAAAAAGGCCTTGATTCCTCAGACAAGGGTCACCTTTATAAGTTTCCAGATAGATTCAGTGTCCATGACTCTGTCTCCAATAGACATTAGATGAATAAAATTGGTTTCAGCTTGTCGGAACCTTCAGTCTCAATCATTCCCTTCAGTGGTTATGTGCATGGAAGTTTTAGGTCTCATGACTGTAGCATCGGAAGCGATCCCCTTTGTTGTTTTTATATGAGACCTCTCCAGCTTTGGATGCTGAAACAATGGTGCAGGGATTATAAAAAGATATCCCAGTTAATATCCTTAAATCCCAGTGTTCGACTCTCTCTGACTTGCTGGTTAGATCACCATCGTAAAGTTCAAGGGGCCTCTTTTGTTTGTCCAACCTCGACTGTAATCACAACAGATGCAAGTCTTTCAGGTTGGGGAGCTGTCTGGGGATCTCTGACAGCACAAGGGGTTTGGAAACCTCAAGAGGCGAGGATACCAATCAATATTTTAGAACTCCGTGCTATTTTCAAGGCTCTTCAGGTTTGGCCTCTGTTGAAGAGAGAACCATTCATTTGTTTTCAGACAGACAATATCACAACTGTGGCATATGTCAATCATCAGGGTGGGACTCACAGTCCCCTAGCTATGAAAGAAGTATCTTGGATACTTTCTTGGGCAGAATCCAGCTCTAATTTCTGCGGTACATATCCCAGGTGTAGACAATTGGGAAGCGGATTATCTCAGCCGTCAGACTTTACATCCGGGGGAGTGGTCTCTCCATTCAGTTGTGTTTTTTCAGATTGTTCAGATGTGGGGTCTTCCAGAAATTGATCTGATGGCTTCCCATCTAAACAAGAAACTTCCCAGGTATTGTCCAGGTCCAGGGATCCTCAGGCGGAGTCGGTGGATGCGTTATATCTTCCCATCTCTAGTTCTTCTTCCAAGAGTGATCTCCAAGATCATCATGGAACAATCGTTTGTGTTTCTGGTAGCACCAGAATGGCCTCACAGGTTCTGGTATGCGGATCTTGTCCGGATGTCCAGTTGCCAACCTTGGCCACTTCCTTTAAGACCAGACCTTCTGTCTCAAGGACCATTTTTCTATCAGGATCTCAAATCATTAAATTCGAAGGTATGAAAATTAAATGCTTAGTGCTTAGTCATAGAGGTTTCTCTGGCTCAGTGATTAATATTATGTTAGAGGCTCAAAAATCTGTTTCTAGAAAGATTTATTATCGAGTTTGGAATACTTATATTTCATGGTGTTCTTCTCATAAATTCTCCTGGCATTCTTTTAGAATTCCTAGAATTTTACAGTTCCTTCAGGATGGTTTGGATAAAGGTTTGTCTGCAAGTTCCTTGAAGGGACAAAGCTCTGCTCTTTCTGTTTTATTTCACAGAAAGATTGCTAAGCTTCCTGTTATTCACTGTTTTGTGCAGGCTTTGGTCCATATCAAGCCTGTCATTAAATCAATCTCTCCTCCTTGGAGTCTTAATTTGGTTTTGAAGGCTTTACAGGCTTCTCCTTTTGAGTCTATGCAGTCTTTGGATATTAAACTTCTTTCTTGGAAAGTGTTGTTCCTTTTGGCTATCTCTTCTGCTAGAAGAGTTTCCGAATTATCTGCTCTTTCTTGTGAGTCTCCTTTTCTAATTTTCCATCAGGATAAGACAGTTTTGCGGACATCATTTAAATTTTTACCTAAAGTTGTGAATTCTAACAACATTAATAGGGAAATTGTTGTTCCCTTTTTGTGTCCTAATCATAAGAATTCTTTGGAGAGATCCTTACATTCTCTGGATGTTCTAAGAGCTTTGAAATATTATGTTGAAGCTACTAAAGATTTCAGGAAGACTTCTAGTCTATTTGTTGTCTTTTCTGGTCCTAGGAAAGGTCAGAAAGCTTCTGCCATTTCCTTGGCATACTGGTTAAAGTTTTTGATTCATCAGGCTTATTTGGAGTCGGGTCAGGCCCGCCTCAGAGAACCACAGCTCATTCTACTAGATCAGTTTCCACTTTGTGGGTTTTTAAGAATGAAGCTTCATTTGATCAGATTTGCAAAGCACCAACTTGGTCTTCTTTGCATACATTTACTAAATTCTACCGTTTTTATGTATTTGGCTCTTCGGAAGCAGTTTTTGGTAGAAAGGTTCTTCAGGCAGCTGTTTCAGTTTGATTTCTCTGCTTATGTTTTAAGTTTTTTCTTTTCAGTTATGAGAAAAACTTATTTTTTAGGATGTCGATTTAATTTTTCAGCGGAAAATGGCTGTTTTTCATTTTATCCTTCCCTCTCTAGTGACTCTTCTGTGGAGTTCCACATCTTGGGTATTAATATCCCATACGTCACTAGCTCATGGACTCTTGCCAATTATATGAAAGAAAACATAATTTATGTAAGAACTTACCTGATAAATTCATTTTTTTCATATTGGCAAGAGCCCATGAGACCCACCCTTTTTATGGTGGTTATGTTTTTTTGTATAAAGCACAATTATATTTCCAGTTCCTTTTTTGATGCTTTTTACTCCTTTTTCTATCACCCCACTACTTGGCTATTCGTTAAACTGAATTGTGGGTGTGGTGAGGGGTGTATTTATATGCATTTTAAGGTTTAGGAAACTTTGCCCCTCCTGGTAGGATTGCATATCCCATACGTAACTAGCTCATGGACTCTTGCCAATATGAAAGAAATTAATTTATCAGGTACGTTCTTACATAAATTATGTTTTTCTTCACCAATTGAAGAAGTTCAGCCTGTCACAGGAGAAGCTGTAATACTGTGCACGTCACTAATCATCTAGTTAGGATTGGAAACCAAATCTATTATTAGATGATTACAATGAACAGACCAGGCTCTGAGAGGATTATTGGTGTTCCCGTGCCCTGCCTTCAGGATCAGTACTCTTACAGAATGAGAAAGTGGACTAGCAAAATCATAAGTGACTCCTCTCACCCTGGCTACAATATCTTTCAACTTTTGCCTTCTGGAAGGGGTCTGAAAGCACTGAGTACTAGAACATCTAGGAACATGAGCAGTTTTTTTTTCCCACAGGCCATTCACTTTATGAACAATTAGTCTACCTCTATGGTTCTTCTCAGTGGAGCACTCCTGTTGCTAGTGCAAGCCTTACTGTTAGTGCAATTCTCTATGGTAACACAGTCTCTTGTATAATTGCATTTTTGCATATAAGTTTACAAACTCCCCCAAAAACATTATTCTGACTTAGTAATTGTGTTTTATATTGTAAAAACAGGAACCGACCTGAGTACCTATTCACCTACATAAGAACTGTCTATAACAGGACTATTATAATTTTTCTTGGACAGTCTCTATAAATCAAGGAACAGCCAAATTATTTTGGCCATTTGAATTCTGTTTTAATTGATAGGGTATACTTTTTCTGTGTATAATTGTGTTACTAACTTTTGTTATATCTTGATTTTGTGTGATAAGTCAGGGGTATCATATAGCTCAAATACTAGTTGTTTCTATCTAAATACCATCAGTCTCTAGGGTTGTCACCATGCTCTCTATAACTGAAAGAGAACCACTGGTCCTCTATCTATTAAACAACTGTTCTCCCAATTGGAGGAATATATCAAAATTGAACATAGACACTAGTGGGACCTTGATTCTTTAAAGAGATATCATGACAAAAAGCAAATTCCGAGAGGTTTGAGAATCCCCAAGAATTGTTCATTCAAAGAGGATGAGGAACTACTGGCCAAGTGGTATGCAGCCCTTGATAAGTGTTCTTTTAATCTGATTGACATACTCATTTCACATAGGGAAAATTGGTGAATGATACTGGTCAAAAGATTGAGAATACACAAACATTTTTAGAAAACTTTAATGATCACTCTGAATATAATACACTTTGAGGATGAACTCATTTTAAAGAAAAAAAAAAAAAAGATAGAGATGAAGATGATTATGCTAGGGGAATAGTCTATTCTTTTAATAAAGTTGACAAGGTTGACAGCAATGAACAACCTTGGATACAGGTTCAATACAAAAATAGACATCATAAAAGTAATTATAATAAAAACAGAAATAGTAACAACTATAATTCACATAAAAGGAAGGACAAAATGGGAGTTCCACAGAAACCTTTGAATGCACCAAGCAGAACAGTACACCATGGGGTACAATTAGAAAATAGATTTACACTCCTCTCTGGACAAACTAATGACCTTTTCAAATAGATCTAATAACTACCAAAATAGATCACATTAATACCTCTTGTCAGTGCCTACAAAAGTGTGAGTACCCTTTGACACATTGGGGTATCCTTTGGGTTATCACTGTCTGATTGATCTGCACTAGGAGGCGCCCTTTTCATGTGCTGTTTTTTTAGATGTATATATTGTATCTCTTTTTTCTTATGTATCTGTTGTGATATTGTATGTATAACATAGCTCATTCACCAAGAAAAAATCATTATGTGCGCATGATTCTGATACTGAAATAGTAGAACTAGTAGAAATAGTTTTGTTGTTCACTCAGTATAAAATTATATTTTTATTTAAATATATGTATGAAAAGGTGTTGGATTAGAAAGGGCTCAAAGGTGTGTGTATATATATATATATCTGTATATATATATATATATATATATATATATATATACACACACACACGGAAACATTTCTGGTCTTTACATCTGTCAGACAGAACACCTCCTGCTAGATGAGCAAACCTTTCAACTTAGTGATATAAATACTCAAGCCAAGTAATGATTCTTGTTCCTTGCTTGAATGACAAGTTGTATTTAAGCTACTTCTGTGTCAGCTTTGAAACATCTTCTTTGTTTCAGAACAGATTACATCATATGTACTGAATCTGCCTTTTGTACTTGGAGATGATTCTTTATTATTGTGTTCTGCTTTTATACTCCAATAAAAAAAGAATAAATTAAAAATGTTGTGGTTAACATTACTTAGGGAAAATATATACCTCTGGGGTACTTGCTATTATAGGGTCAAAAGAATGTATTTCCCATGAACCAGTACTGCACAGACATGCACTTTCTGTTTCAGAATTATTATTTGTTTGATAGAAATGTTTAGTTTAATAACCTGTGATTTTTTAGTAATGCGAATACACAAAGATTATTGAAAGGATAGCTAATGCAATATATTAGCATCAAAATATTAAAAGGATATTATATTATACCCCCAATAGCATATTTGAATACTTCTTTGAACACTTCTTTAAATTCAAATGGACAGTAAAGAAACATTTACTTTTTTTTTACTTCAAATCCACAATATATAACAATGAAAAAATTAAATAATTTATTAAGCACAACAGTTACTGAAACCAACCAATATGATAGAATCCCCTGACCTTTTTTTCTGCAAATTCTTATTCTTCCCGGGGCAACATACCTGACTATGACCTGAAGATCTGCAAATAAGTTCTACATAAACATTTTAGAGGGACATAAAAGTGCCAAAATGAAAATACTCTAATATGTTACATTTATTTTTTTGTAAATTGCTTTAAACATTTTTCAATCAAACAGAACAAAAGAACATACTAACATGCAAATGAATGAAGCCATTAAAGTGATGGTAAATGAGAACTAATCTATATTATATGTATGCATTCACTTTGATTTTTATATGATAATCGCATCATTTTTTCTTGAAAAGAATCTTTGTTTTATTCAATATAATGTAATTTATTACCTGCCCGTCTCCAGCTTTTCCTCCGTCCACTTAGAATCTCCATTGTTCCATTATGTGACGTTCATGGTGGGTTGAACTATTTACACGTCACATATTTGGGCGGTGGTAAGCTGAGTAACTGACAGCACAGTTACAAACACCACTCGATGCGCGCTCCCAAGTGCTTACAAAGCGCATGCTCTAATGTTTTACTCACATAACAGAAGCTCTTGTTTGCCCCTATTGCAAGTAAACACTGAATTGTAACAGTATCTACAATTGAATGTTTACAATAGCATCACCAAGGTATTCCTCCCTGCTATTACTACGCATGTGCGGAAAAAATATGAACGAGCGCCGGTGATGTCAGGGGGTTACAGAACTAGAATTTCATTTTAAATATGCGTGTTTTAGGATGGCAGCTGACATCGCTTAGGATTGGTGGATCATGCAAAACAAAAAAAAGGACTACAGAGTGGGGCCGGTTTTGGAGCGCAGATGACAGATGAAAAACAAGTTAAAATATAAGTGTTAGGAGTGACTAATTGAAAAAAAAATGCTACTTTAACTTTATTTTAGATAATCTTTATGATGACACATATTTTAGATACAGGTCCTGTATGTGCAAGTACAATTTATCTATACAATTAAAATCATGGCAAATTCCCTTATAAATAGTTTTCATATTGATTATGTAACAGGCCAATAGGGTGCTATAATAGGTCTATGTAATAGTAATGTTATTAGGCATCTTGTCATGGTCTTACTGGAAACCAGAGACAAGCCTGTAGGTCTAGTTTGTGTTGATGTATTCCTCCCTTGAGAACATCATTGAGTAATAATCTTCAAGCTGCTTACACATGAGGTAATGGTATTGCTCAAGAGACAATGTATTGGCTATCTGCCCTTTCCATAATGTGGGTGTAGGTATACAGCATTATTCCAATTTCTAGGTATCAACTGCTTGGCACTACTTACAAATATTTGGTAACGTTGAGACTGTAATTGACATTTACTATTAGTCGGTTTATTAAAAAGAAAGACTAAAGGGTCTAATAACAAATTACAACTTCCCAGAAAGGCTTTAATTTAGGGCAAGACCACCATATATGTTCAAGGGTTCTTACTAGCCACAGTTCCTCCCACAGAGGTTACTAGACTGAGGATACACTTTAGATAAACTGTGAGGAGAATTTATTGTTGGTCTCCAAAATAATGATTGAAGAGGAGGACTTAGCTGTTCTTTTAAAGATTGTACCCCATTCTACCCTTCATATATTTATGCCCAGCTCTATTGCCCATTGAGTAGTGTAGGATGTTAATGTACCACATTGATGAATTGTTAGAAGTTTGTAAGCAGTTGAGAGTGTGCCTTTAATCTGTGTCATAGAATGGAATAAATATTTAAATTGGTATATAGGTCTGTGCCAGTGTGTGCATAGAAATGAGCTAATTGTTGATACCTAAACCACTGTTTGAAAAACCCATTTCCTAGCTCGTCTATTTCTGACTGCAATTTTAATTTATTCCCTGACTGAATAAAGGAGTATAAACTAATTGATGAAATGTGGCTTTGAGGAATGACCAGTTTAATCTGTAGACAAAACAGGGTAAAATGGCACCTGCTTTACAGTAATTCACAGTTTAATCTGTTACATGTCTTTTCTGCCACAACTGACGGATGGAATTTTGTGTCTTTTTGTATCATCTATCAAATTCAACACTGGATTCTCTGTGTGGCATGAAACCTGCTTGGCTGGTGTGGATTACATAGGGTAGAACAGAATTCAATTATATAGCAAGGATTTTGGCAAATATTTTTATTTCTAAATTGAGTAGTGAAATAGGTAGAAAATTAGCTGGAGTGTTTAGTTGTTTACCCAGCTTCAGAATTAATTGTCACGTGTGCTAACATGCTAGGTTGAAAAGGAGTATTAGATATTATTTATATGTATAAACAAACCTTGCAATTTGGGTGATAGGATGGGGCCTTTGCACGGGACTTGATAATTCATGGAGGTATGTTTAAAAGCTTTTTACATTTAATGCCCTTGCCAAAAGCTGTATTACCATTGTGAAAAACTTTTATTTTCACTTCAATGCTACATTTTGACTTATTTAAGTTGTATGCAGAACAGAGGAGAAATAAGCACAGTTATTAAACTTATTATCGTTAATTATTTTCAGAAATAAGCGTCATGTATTCACAATTATATTTGATGACAACTAAAAAAAAGCTATCAACTTAAATTGCTACATTAAATAGTACTGAAATCTCAAAATTTTTAATTTTTAAGTAAAATCAAGAAGCATATGGTTTCCTTCTACCCCAGGGAAAGGCCACTTTTGGACCTCATTATTGACACTTGAGAGAAGGAATTGCATAAAACCTTCTATTACCTATCTGGGGCCACTTGTTGACACCTTAACATGTAAAACAATTTAACTAGGGTTAGAGGGTAGGTTGATGAGAGACTACTTGTGAGCCTCTCAGAATAACACAAAATATAAAGACAATAGCAAATATACAAGTATAATATAAACTAGATGCACTTGTAACTCCATTCAACTGTAACGCTTCACATAGCATTATATTGAAATGAAAATTTGTGGTGTTAAATCCCGCAGATGATATCAGCCCTTAATCATATTCCGTATCTCTGTGGCAATTATTTTACAATACTAAATTGCAGGGCAGTAACCAGAAGAATACTTTGAACATTTGCATATTTGTGAATTTGTAACATTCTCAGTAGGCAACTTAGATATAAACTATTTTTGTAAAAATAATTTGTGGCTACTGATCGGCTGATACTGGATCAGATTGAGGTGGGCAGTAAAAATACTGAGGTCGGACAACAGCAGGCAGTGAGGGCGGACTCTGGCTGTTAAAGTACAGCAAACCAGGAAAACTGCCACAATCCACGGCTAAAAAATACACTTTATTAAAGCATATTAAAAATATCCGTGTGCATGAAAGTGCACTTTCATTAACATTGCGTTTTGCGCTTCTCATGGGCGTTAACTCATAGATATGAGTAAGCGCCTGTGAGAGGTGTGAAATGCGGGAGAGATGTTAATGGAAGTGTTCTTTCATGTGAATGGATATTTTTAATTTGCATTAAAAAAAAGTGTATTTTTAGCCTTGGATTGCAGCAGATTTCCTGGTTTTGCCATACACTATTTTTGGTATAAATTAACTTTCTTAGGTAAATAAGCAAAATAGGGAACCCCTTCCTAAAAATACTAAGGACATCTTAAACTGAAGCCCTGATAACAGGCACAGTAAATAGTCTTGGTAAACACTATTTAAACACAATACATAAGTTATAAGATAACTATGTGATATATTCGCACCAGCATATTTAGCATGTTCAAATTGTGATTTGCCATGGGGATAACAATTAAATCCCAGGCAATGAGATAACTCTATATAAACAGAAACAAATTTGAGTTTGAGAAACTCTTAAAAAAACAAGATTGTAAAGAATTCTACAACACACAAATACATTGAATAGAATAACCATATTAAATTCAAATATCAGAAAGTTCTCCAGCTTAGAGAGAAATTGCAGTTCAGAATTCACAAAGGCTGAATTCACTGAATATTCAAAAGAAAAAGGGTGGATCTCTCTCATTTCTATATATGAAGGAGAGACAAGTCCAGGGCAATACAGCACTGCGTGATATGACAGTTTTGTTACACTTGCACTTTGTACTTTGTATTTTATATGACTTTAGATTTGGTCCTTTCAGTATTAAAGCATGTATGCACATTCTCATTTACATTTTAAAATATTTAGTTTATGGTTTTTACATTTTACATTTTAAAACATTTTGGTTATGTTTTGAAAGTTTCAGTGTTACTTTAACAAATTAGGATCATACTTTGTATATTTTGTGTATTTCTGTACAAATTACATTGCATATTGAATTTGCTGCATTGCAAACTAAAACTGACAGCTTCAGAAAGTTGGAGGGACAGAGCAGTTACTTAGGCTAAACAGGGGAGTTCCCAGGGTATAGCTGACGCTCTCTCACAAGTCTTGTGAAATGTTATAAGCGTTTTAAACAAGCTGGGCTCAAATGGAAAACCATTGAACTGGTGAAAGACAAACATTACCCTCTTGACCACAAGATTAACAGATGGCAGAAACTTAAGAATTTCTGAGGGTATCCCAACTCCCCCTGGAAGATTTGCTGTAACATTTGTGCCCCAAAGGAACATCAGGGTGCAGGGTCTTGAGGTGAAAAACCCTTTCAGATTCAACTTCTCTAGAACCATCAGGGAACTCAAGAAGCCCAATTGCAAGCCCTGGTTGTCTGTCATTGTGACAAAAGGAAGATCCATAGATTGATGTCAAACAGCTACTTAGTATATATTGAGTAATGGTGCTTCCTAGAATAGGCAGTATTACTCACTGCTTCCATTAGTACTGATGGAGTTGGAGACCATTACAAGTAGAAATAAACACCTCCGTCTACTCAGCAAGGTGTATGACA
Source organism: Bombina bombina (assembly GCF_027579735.1). NCBI lineage: Eukaryota > Metazoa > Chordata > Amphibia > Anura > Bombinatoridae > Bombina > Bombina bombina. The sequence continues at coordinate 267,988,303 of NC_069499.1, forward strand.
GTAACAGTTTCAGAGATGGATATCTCAGAAATCCAAAAATGTCTAGCCAGATAGGTTTAATATTTGCAGAGCTGTCAATATCAAAAAGCCTATCATGGCTGTCACTTGGAAGTTCTTCCATTAAATTTCACTTTTGAACTGAAGCATTTTTGCAGTACAGAATATTAGCTAAAATGCTTATAGTAAAATCTGTCATTGTTTCAGGTATTATTATGCATGGGGAACATGGAGTGTAGATGCTCTGTATGTTCAGAAAGCATGTGATAGCTTGTGTGGTTTTAGTGATGACTCAGTTTACTACAATATTTTAGTCTGCGTATTCTTGATAGCTCTATGTTTACCACATAATCGTGTTCACACAGCATTAGCTCTGCCTTGGATAAAAAAAATTCTAAGTTACAGTGACCATATTTTTTTTAACTGAAAAGCATTTACAGCTCACTGACAACACACAGAACACACAAACCAAGGAATGAATAATTAGACAAGGTTTTAGTTGTACCATTTCAAACCATTTATTCTAAATTACATAATGCCAATAACAGCTGTAACTATTATCAGTGTTCTTAAAAATGAACTTCTGAAATACTTAAAAACATATTCACAACATTATATACCAAAGTGATAATCATATATAATTCCTACCATTTACAGCTGGTGATGAAGGTTAATAAGTGACGTATAAAAAATAGTTATTAAATGCTGTCAACTTTTATTAAAGGGATACTAAACCCTATTTTTTTCTCATGATTCAGAAAGAGCATGCCATTTTAAGCAACTTTCTAATTTACTCCTATTATAAATTGTCTCCTTTCTCTTGCTATCTTTAAGCTAGATAGATTACGAGTTTTGCGTTATGAGTGAAAAAGCATTGTTATGCTTCATAACTCTGCTTTTTCGCTAACGCCGCTATTATGAGTCTTGTAGGTATAGGTGTACCGCACACCTTTTTGGCCGTCCCGCAACATCAGTACCGCACTTTTAAAAAAAGTAATTTTTAATGGGACTCTCATAGCGCTGGTATTACGAGTTTGCCTGGGAGGCTAAAAAGTGAGCGGTACACCCTATACTGACAAGATCCGTACCACCATCTAAAGTCAGTAGTTATGAGATTTACGTTACAAAGCTGTAGCATAAAACTCATAACTAAAGTGTTAAAAAGTACACTAACACCCATAAACTACCTATTAACCCCTAAACCAAGGCCCTCCCGCATCGCAAACACTATAATAAATTTATTAACGCCTAATCTGCTGCTCCGGACATCACCGCCACTATTAAAATGTATTAACCCCTATTCCGTCGCTCCCTGACATCGTCGCCACTATAATAAACCTATTAACCCCTAAACCGCCACCCTCCCGCATCGCAAACAATATTTAAATATTATTAACCCCTAATCTGCCGTCCGCCCACACCGCCGCTATAATAAACCTATTAACCACTAAACCACAAGCCCCCCACATCGAAATATACTGAAAAAAAATTATTAACCCCTAAACCTCTGACCTCCCACATCACTAACTTTACATAAATATATAAACTCCTAACCCTAACGTAACCCTAAGTCTAACCCTAACGTAACCCTAAGCCTAACACCCCTAACTTAAATATAATTAAAATAAATCTAAATAAACTTTACAATTATTAACTAAATAATTCCTATTTAAAACTAAATACAAACTTACCTGTAAAAAAAAAAACCTAAGCTATCTACAAAATAACTAATAGTTATATTGTAGCTAGCTTAGGCTTTATTTTTATTTCACAGGTAAGTTTGTATTTATTTTAACTAGGTAGACTAGTTAGTAAATAGTTATTAACTATTTACTAGCTACCTAGTTAAAATAAATAAAAAGTTACCTGTAAAATAAAACCTAACCTGCTTTACACTAAAAACTAACATTACAATAAAATTAAATAAATTAAATTAATAAAATACAATTTACTAAATTACAAATAAAATAAACACTTAATTACAAAAAATAAAAAACTAAATTATCAAAAATAAAAACGAGTTACTTCTAATCTAATAGACCTATCAAAATAAAAAGGCCCCCCAAAATAAAAAAAGCCTAGCCTACACTATACTGCCAATTACCCTTAAAAGGGCCTTTTGTGGGGCATTGCCCCAAAGAAATCAGCTCTTTTACCTGTAAAAAAAATACAAACACCCCCCAACAGTAAAACCCACCGCCCAACCACCCCCCCACCCGAAATAAACCTAAGCTAAACATTGCCCTGGGCAATTTAGCTATTGCCCAGGGCATTTAGCTATTTTACATTGTCCAAAACCCTAACCTAAAAAAAACACCCAAAAAAAACCCTTCAAACTTAGTTATTGAAGTCCGGACATCCATCCTCATCCAGCCGGCAAAGTCATCATCCAATCAGAAAGAAGTCTTCATCCAGGAGGTCTCTTCGATCTTCTTGCTTGGATGAGGACTTCGCTGGATCAATGAAGAAGTCTTCATCCAGATGGCATCTTCTATCTTCCTCCATCCGGCGCGGAGCGGGTCCATCTTCAAGACATCCAGAGCGGAGCATCCTCTTCTTACGGTCATCGCTGGAAAATGAAGGTTCCATTTAAGTGACGTCATCTAAGATGGCGTCCCGTACCTCTGGATGAAGATCGAAGAGGTCTCCTGGATGAAGACTTCTTTCTACTTGGATGAGGACTTCGCCAGCTGGATGAGGATGGATGTCTGGACTTTGATAAGTGTAAGTGGATCGTCGGGGGTTAGTGTTAGGTTTTTTTAAGGGTTTTTGGGGTGTTTTTTTTTTTAGCTTAGGGTTTGGGCAATGCCCATCCAAATGCCCTTTTCAGGGCAATGGTTAGCTTAGGTTTATTAAGATAGGTTTTTATTTGGGGGGGGGGTTGGTTGGTTGGGTGGTGGGTTTTACTTTTGGGGGATGTTTGTATTTTTATTTACAGGTAAAAGAGCTGTCTTCTTTGGGGCAATGCCCCACAAAAGGCCCTTTTAAGATCCATTGGCAGTTAAGTGTAGGCTAGGGTTTTTTTTTTATTTTGGGGGGCTTTTTATTTTGATAGGGCTATTAGATTAGGAGTAATTCCTTTTTTTTATAAAAAAATTTTTGTAAGTTAGAAAATTGTATTTTAATAATTTAATTTATTTTATTGTAATGTTAGTTTTTAGTGTAAGGCAGGTTAGGATTTATTTTACAGTTAACTTTGTATTTATTTTAACTAGGTAGTTATTAAATAGTAGTCTACCTAGTTAAAATAAATACAAACTTAGCTGTGAAATAAAAATAAAACCTAAGATAGCTACAATATAACTATAAGTAAGGTAAGTTTGTATTTAGTTTTAGGGGGTTTTAGGGTAAGGGTTAGACTTAGGGGCATATCTTTCAAGCTCCATACGGAGCTTGAAGCCCCGTGTTTCGGCTCGCCAGAAACACCAGTTATGAAGCAGCGGTCTAAAGACCGCTGCTCCATAACCTGTCTGCCTGCTCTGAGCAGGTGGACAGACATTGCTGCAATTCAACCCGATCGAATGCAATCGGGTTGATTGTCACCCCCCTGCTGGTGGCAGATTGGCTGCGAATCTGCAGGGGGCGGCGTTGCACCAGCAGCTCACAAGAGCTGCTGGTGCAACGCTGAATACGGAGAGCGTATTGCTCTCCACATTCAGCGAGGTCTGTTGGACCTGATCCGCACTGTCGGATCAGGTCCGACAGACCTTTGTTAAATAGGCCCCTTAGGCTTAGGGTTACATTAGGGTTATGCTTAGGGTTAGGTTTAGGGGTTGATATATTTATTTAGTGTTAGTGATGTTGGAGGCCAGAGGTTTAGGGGTTAATAACTTTAGTATAGTGGCTGCGACATTGGGGGATGGCAGATTAGGGGTTAATAACTGTAATGTAGGTGGCGGCGATGTTAAGGGCGGCAGATTAGGGGTTAATAAGTGTACAGGTAGCCCTCAGTTTAGGTTCCAGAAGGAATGGTTGTAAATCGAAACCGTCATAAATTGAATCCCAGTTTATAATGTAAGTCAATGGGAAGTGATGGAGTTAGGTTCCAGGCCCCTCTCAAAATTGTCATAAGTAACACCTAATACATTATTTTTAAAGCTTTGAAATGAAGACTTTAAATGCTAAACAGCATTATAAACCTAATAAAATAATCACACAACACAGAATATATAATTAAACTAAATTAAATGAACAAAAACATTTGCTAAACAGCATTATAAACCTAATAAAATAATCACACAACACAGACTTCACTTGCATTTTTCTGCAAACAGTTCTTTCTATGCATTCCAATCTGGACTGATTTATAGACAGGAAGATCTTGTTCCTTTGAAGTCTGCTCGATAGCTCAGGTCTGGTTAAACTGATTAATTTCAGCTTGATTGGCTTTGCTGCAACACAAGCGGACAGCTCCACCTACTGGCTATTTTAATAAATGCACTGCTTCTCAATGCTTTTCAATAGCAGTCACATGACTGGAAAAAAAAAGGTTGTTATTCTGAAACGGTGTAAATTGAACCATTGTAAAACGAGGGCCACCTGTATTTAGGTGGCGGCGATGTTAGGGGCAGCAGATTAGGGGTTAATAACTGTATGTAGGTGGGGGCGATATCGGGAGCGGCAGATTAGGGGTTAATAGTTTTATTTAGGTGGCGGCGATGTTAAGGGTGGCAGATTAGGGGTTAATAACATTATGTAGGTGACAGCGATGTCGGGGGCGGCAGGGGTGTTAGGGGTGTTTAGATGTGGTTTTTATGTTAGGGTGTTAGGTTTAAACATAACTTTTTCTTTCCCCATAGACATCAATGGGGCTGCTACTCCTATTATCAAATTTTCTTCATTCTCTTGATATCTTTATTTGAAAAGCAAGAATGTAAGTTTAGATGCCGGCCAATTTTTGATGAACAACCTGGGTTGTTCTTGCTGATTGGTGGATAAATTCACCCACCAATAAACAAGTGCTGTCCAGGGTCCTAAAAGAAAAAATTGCTTAGATGCCTTATTTTTCAATTAAAGATAGCAAGAGAACGAAGAAAAAATGATAATAGGAGTAAATTAGAAAGTTGCTTAAAATTGCATGCTCTATCTGAATCACTAAAGTAAAAAAAAATTGGGTTCAGTGTCACTTTAAAGGGACATGAAACACAATTTTTTTCTTCCATGATTCAGACAGACAATAGAATTTTAAATTGTCTTTCCTATTGCAGGGTCAAAATTAAACATTCATTATTCAGAAAGAGCATACAATTTTGAAGAGACTTTTCAATGAACTTATGTTACCATATTTGCTTGATTCTCTTGATATCCTTTGTTTAAAAGCATACCTAGGAAGGCTCAGGAGCAGCACTGCCCTTCTGGAAACTAGCTGCTGATTGCTGGCTTTGTACTTATGCCTTTTGTCATTGGCTGACCCAATGTTTTCATCTAGATCCCCCTAGTGCATTGCTGCTCTTAGTTTCAATTTAAATAACTATTATTCAAGTATAAGAATATTTTAACATGTTCAGCTGCTGCTATTTCCTATATATCATGTTTAGCCCTTTTAAGTCACATTTCATAATGGAATTATAATAATACACTGTAGATTTGAATACAAAATTCAAACAATTATCCAGTGGGGAAAAGAAAAGAACTAATTATTTTAGCCTATGGGACTAGTTCACTAAGCTTTGCAGAGCTTCCTAACTCTAAGGAATCAAAATCTGTAGCATGATAGATCAAGAGAGTTTTTCTATAGGAAAGTTTTTAAATCCTTAGTGAATCCTGGTCACTATTAAAACACTATTTCTAGACCAGGGTTAACACAGGATCCCAATTTAGCACACAATCTGCAATTTACTTGCATGATCACGTCATGGAAAATAAAACTACATAAAGATCTGTTTCTCTTTTTCACTTCTTGTATTCACACAGGTGACAGTCACTCTCTCCTGCAGTGTTTTTATGCAAGAAAAGTCGTTGTTTTAATGCAAATGCGACTGCAATTTCTTCCATATTACTCCAGAGTGACAGACAATGGAGAGTCCTCCCACGTATGCTGGCAGATTTGGTCTCCGGGGGCTTTCCACCCCTCTAACAGCTTCTTGGGAGCAGATCCAGTGCTCAGACTGGCAGTTCTAAGGCAGAACTCCAAAACAGAACCTTCTATATGTGCACAGTAATCCCTTAAGTAAGAAGCTGAGCTGTATAGTATGTGACAGGGACTTAGGCGATGTTATTTCACATTTTAATAACATAAAATAAACGGTAAACTAGGCTGAAATGGACACAATCAAATTATTAATAGAGTAAATGGATAAACAAGGGACATATTTACACCACTCCCGCTGGAACTCTATGGGCAAGTGGAGCGCAAGCAATAGCGCAGAGTGTGTTACCATTTGTGCAACCTCGTGCAAAGAATAAAGAACAATCTGGTTTCAGCGGAAGGTTAAATATTTAAACCAAAGCATCTTAGCACGTATGAAACCTTTTAAGTGCGCCCAATCATTTTTAGTGGATAGAAAAGAGAGAGTAATTAGCTCACTGTATTACAAGTGGTGAGTTAAAGGGACAGTCTACTCCAAAATTGTTATTCTCCAGCTTTGCATAACCAATATTGTTATATTAATATACTTTATAACATCTAAATCTCTAATTCCTGCCTGTTTTAAGCCCTGCCAGATGCCTTTATCTCACTCCATTTTATAAGCTTTTCACAGCAAGACAGAGTACCATATAGATAACACTGTGCTCATTCCTAAAAAGTATGCTATATAACAGTGCTGTTTATACAAAACTGGAGAATGGGTAATAAAGATTATTATCTGTCTTTTTAAACAATCACAGTTTTGGAGTAAACTGTCCCTTCAAAAAATGTCTCCCCTTAAATTTGTTCCCAATAATCCACTTTACATGCTGGATAGTATTACATTGTTTATAAGTATTTACTTTACCATTATATTGGCATTTGAAATAGGTGAATTAGCTTGTGGTATCCCCACCTATTCTGAAAGTTTTTGGTCTTAGATCCAAGCTATATATAAGCTGTGTTAATACAGCCAGTAGAAGAAATTACTCACCCAGTGGGTTATAGAAGATATAAGGTAATAAAATGTTAATTTTCCATTTTTCTCTCCAAGTATTGGTGATTGGTTTATGGACAGACATAAGATAAAGAAACAGGTATATGTACACAATGTGATAAAGTAATGAGATCTGATTATACCTACAAGCTCAACCCATTTTATTAGGTTGTGGCTTCAAAACACAAAAGCAGCTAATTCATATACAAAAATAAACCTTAAAAAACCAAATCTCATACATTTTATACCCTGCAGCTGGTAAAAAAAGTAATTGGCAACACATTAAGGGAAAAACAATTTTACAGTATACTGTCCCTTTAAGCGTTGTACTCAAGCACAATCCAAAATACTGCAGTAAAATGTAGTGATTTTAAAGATCTAGTAAACTATTATTATTATTAATAGTATAGTACAGAACTCCACTCCTTGTGCACCATCAGCTTATCACATTCAGCTTGACACTACATAAGTTTAGCACTCGAGCAATATCCAACATGACTTTGACTGCAAACCCCCATAGAAGTCTGGAGAGATTTAGCACTCCTGCACAATGCAACATACAGATCTTAGCGCATCCTAGGCTATTACTTGAGAGTAGACATGTGCGTTTCGATTTGTTCCAAATCGAAATTCGGCCAAATTTGTTAAATTCGGAGATTCGGATCGATTTGAATTTCCGAATTACGGTAGTACCGAATCTACCAAACAAATCCGAATTAGTTCGGATTTATTCGTTACATTCGGATGGCCATGGATTACACTAGTATTGTACAGTATATTAGGTTATATCACTCTGCTATGGGTTACACCTAATATACAGTACATAATACTAGACTAATACACAGCACATCCCACCAAACACATACCGAAATTCCGAATTTCTGAATCGAACCAAACCGAATCCAGCCGAATTTATACGAATCTGAATGAATCCGAAATGAATTCATTTGAATTTTTCCGAAATCGATCCGAACCGAAATTCGAAAACATCCGAATCGATCCGAACCGATCCAAATTTTTCAGCCATGCACAAGTCTACTTGAGAGATAAAGAATAACTGTGTAATATGCAAGCAAAAATAGGCATACTATTAATTGCACTCAAGCGATGCTCATATTCTTGTACTACACTTGTAATCTAGGCATATGTGTTTAACCTTCCAAAAAACATCTCCATAAAATTTTTTCTAAAACCATTATCTTATCTCCTTTGCTGTGACAAGGTAAAAACAGTTATACAGCTCAATAAATAATTGTGCAGAATATTTTATTCTTCAAACAGAACATGCACAAAGAGTTCTCATTCCAATCTAGTGACACTCTATTTTCTACAAAAGGAAGAAAATTTTGTGTTTAAAAAATATATATTTTTCAGTGTGTGTTATTATTGCTTTTGTGCTCATGATAAAGTAAACCAGGTATTTGTATTATCCCCACTTGTGGTGCTCAAACAAGACATATCCTTGGTGGAACACCTTGCCCTGCATGTTTTATTGAGATAGAAATTGTAGGTTTCTGAAATTTTGATCTATTAATAATTAGTGTGTTTGGTGAGCTCTCACTCAGCCAGGCTTTGTATATAGGGCTCCCTGAGCTGATGATTCGTGCCAATATCTAAACACAGAACATCTGTTTATCTCAGCTGAACTGTAATGTCAGGACACGGCACAAGATGTGACAAGAACCTAAATGACAGGGGTTTTTTTTTCATTGGTCTATTTCTATAGCTAGGCATCCTGGACCTTTATTTGTTTGAGCCCTTAGTGGCTGCCACATTCAGGTTCATCAGGTTTGTTTTTTCCACATGCTCTAAGATGAGCACAGCCTCTACAGTAACCCACTTGCCATTTCACTTGAAATCCTAATAAAAAAAATGCATTTCTTACCCTACAAATCTATGGCCTATGTTACAAACGAAGCACAAAAATATTAGCGCTATTGAGTGCTAACACCGCTCAAGTTAAATCTATATCACACCTGTTCTTGCACTCAGATTACAAGTTGAAAGTAAACAATGTTCACTCGTGCAAAAGCTTTAGACGCGCTAACTTCTGCTAAATCCCTCTCCTCATAGACTTCTACACTACAAAACAATGTTGTGGCTTTAGCTTGAGTACTAGTCTGAAGGTGCTAGACCAAGTGTTCTGAAGCCGAGGTGCATTAAAAAAGACTCAAAATAGAGTTGTTCTTCACTCATTGTTATTTTTAATGTTAAATAAATATATCTTTTTTTATGATGAGGGGGTGATAAGGAGCTCTCTAGAGTCATCAGACCCTCCCAAAATAGGTAAATAAGGGGGGTCACATTCCTCTATTTATTATTGGAAAAGAGAGAGGGGCTACACCCCCACAGCTTTGTTTAATAGCTTATGGAATTATCAGGTAACAGTACCATGGTGATCCCCTGATAGCTACCTGGACAAGTGACCCTTCATCGCTCTTTTTTTATTGCCCCACTTTCATTGCTTAGATGTGGTGGCAATTCAGAAAACCACAAAATATCCCAGTAGATAGGAAATTACAATATCTGCTGCAATCGTCTGCTACCTATACAGCCAGGCATATGACAGAAGATAACCTTTTATTTTACATGTTTTATATAATATGGGGAAAGTAAAAATTTAACTTGCATGATTCAGATAGTGGCCCCTATTTATCAAAGGTCTTGCGGACCTGATCCGACAGTGCGGATCAGGTCAGCAAGACCTCGCTAAATGCGGAGAGCAATACGCTCTCTGCATTTAACATTGCACCAGCAGCTCACAAGAGCTGCTGGTGCAACGCCGCCCCCTGCAGACTCGCGGCCAATGGGCCGCCAGCAGGGGGTGTCAATCAACCCGATCGCACTCGTTCGGGTTGATTTCCGGCGATGTCCGGCGGACAGGTTATGGAGCAGCGGTCTTTGTGAAGCGGCCTTTGTCTGAAGACTCGCCAGAAACACCATAGACTGCAGTTTTAAGACACTTTTATACTCACAGAATTTGGACATGTCATACACTACTAGGAGCTAGCTGGCAATTGGTAGCTACACATTTTTGTCTCTTGTCATGGCTTGTATTGCTACTCAGCAGCTGATTTTAACTATGGGCCAGATTACGAGTGAAACACGAAATAACGATTGCGCTCGAGCATTAATTGCGCTAGAAGTAAGCTTTTTGCACTTGTCTGGTTGCACTCATATTACAAGTTGAACTGTTTTCGCTCTCTCGTGCTAACCCGATAAGTCAGAATATCGCGTGTGTTAACGTGTTCCCCCATAGAAGAAAAAAAAGGGAAAAAAAGGGAAATAAACCCACTCTCGCACAAACACAATTACATATTCTCATTTGTGCTAACTTGACATGAAAATATGAATATTTCACATTCCAATGTTCTTCAATTAACAGAATATGTCTGCATTTACCTGATGTTTTTTGGTACAATATATATCTATACCTATATATATATATATATATATATATATATATATATATATATATATATATATATATATATATATATAATACATAGCCGGTAGCCCAGCACTCCTTCCATACTTGTGTAATCACTGCCTGGTTGCAGTCCTCATATAAATATGTAGAAATATCTTGGTGTAGGAGGGCACTCACAGGACTTGTATTGAAGTAAAGAACAGTGCAATTTTATTTCCAATTTTGTTTCACATTAATTATAAATGTCGACCCATTTATAGGCCTTCTTCAAGACAATTATGATTCGCAGTGGCGTACAAGCCGGACTCCCAACTAAACAGCGGGATCGGAGATGATGGGTCAAAACATTGACATTTATAATTAATGTGAAACAAAATTGCACTGTTCTTTACTTCAATACAAGTCATGTGAGTGCCCTCCTACACCAAGACATTTCTATATATATATATATATATATATATATATATATATATATATATATATATATATACATACAGTTGTGTATAAAAGCTTAATGAGTTTCTGGACTCCTGACAGATCCTTGCATCTTTCATCCAGTGCTGCACTGACGTTTCTGAATTCTGAGTCATGGGGAAAGAAAAAGTATTGTCAAAGGATCTGTGGGAAAACGGTAGTTGAACTGTATAAAACAGGAAAGGGATATAAAAACATATCCAAGGAATTGAGAATGCAAATAAGCAGTGTTTAAACTCTAATCAAGGAAAATGAGGCATTCTGTTTGATAACATACTGCATTCATCTTCCCATCAATTCTGACCAAATTTCCTGTGCCTTTGTAGCTCACACATCCCCAAAACATCAGCGATCCACCTCCGTGTTTCACAGTAGGAATGGTGTACCTTTCATCATAGGCCTTGTTGACTCCTCTCCAAATGTAGCGTTCATGGTTGTGGCCCAAAAGCTCAATTTTGGTCTCATCACTCCAAATGACTTTGTGCCAGAAGGTTTGAGGCTTGTCTCTGTGCTGTTTGGCAAATTGTAAGCGGGACACTTTGTGGCATTTGTGTAGTAATGGCTTTCTTCTGGTGACTCGACCATGCAGCCCACCTTTCTTCAAGTGCCTCCTTATTGGGCATCTTGAAACAGCCACACCACATGTCCTGTATTTCACCTGAAGTTATTTGTGGGCAGGGATAGGCAAGGTGTCCGTACACGAACACTGGTGTCTGTGACTGGCCCTTGAAGTGTCCGCCACCTGTTTTGCGGAGGGGAAGGAGGAGTAGGACAGATCAATGCTGGTCCTCACTCCTCCTTGACCAAAGCAGTGCCATGCTTAGTAGCGGGAAAGTGAGGGAAGAAGCAAGCTGCCTGCAGTCAACTAACCGTGAGTCTTGACCCGTCCCAATTCCTTGATCTGTGCGGCAGCGTGGTGCTGGTGTCTGTGTGTAGAAGACCGCTGCCTACTCTGACAAACCTTACGTAACCGAGTAAGTAACCAACCATGATGATCATGCAATTAACATCAAGGTGGGTGGGTTTGGTCAGGAGTTGCAGACTCTCAATATAACAAAAAAAAAGGTAATACCACAAGCAGTCTTTATATAAATGTTATTTTAAACTTGTTTGATTAGATGACTAATTTGTACTTGTGGAACTAGACCAGGGGGGTCCAACATGCAGCCCATTTGACAGCAAAGTGTGGCTCTCCGGACTTATAGAAACATAGAATATGTCGGCAGATAGGAACCATTTGGCCTGTCTAGTCTGCCCAATTTTCTGAATACTTTCATTAGTTCCTGGACTTATCTTATATCTAGCCTAACCTTATGCCTATCCCATGCATGTTTAAACTACTTCACTGTCTCTACTACTTCTGCTGGATGGCTATTCCACCATGTAAAGAGAGTGTTTTTTGATGTTTTTAATTTGAAATTTACCTTAGTGTCCTTCACTAATGTCTATACTTTAAAGAATGTCTGCCACAGCCTTGGTCCGTGCCTATCCCTGTTTGTGGGTTTGTTTTTGCATCCCGAACAATTTTCCTGGCAGTTGTGGCTGAAATTTTCATTGGTCTACCTGACCGTGGTTTGGTTTCAACAGAACCCCTCATTTTCCACTTCTTTATTAGAGTTTGAACACTGCTGATTTGCATTCTCGATTCCTTGGATATCTTTTTATATCCCTTTCCCATTTTATACAGTTGAACTACCTTTTCCCACATATCCTTTGACAAGTCTTTTGCTTTCCCCATGACTCAGAATCCAGAATCATCAGTGCAGCACTGGATGAAAGATGCAAGGGTCTGTCAGGAGTCCAGAAACTCATTGACCTTTTATACACACACACTAATTACAAGAAAATAGATCACAGGTGAGGATGGTTACCTTTAATAGCCATTCAAACCCCTTTGTGTCAACTTGTGTGCATGTTATCAGGCCAAAATCACCAGGGTATGTAAACTTTTGATCAGGGTCATTTGGGTGGTTTCTGTTGTCATTATGATTTAAAAAGAGTAAACACAGTTGATTGTTAATAAATGGCTTCAGCCAAACACTAACCATGAGTGAAAGAAAAGTTTTTGTGTTATCATTCATATTCTCTGGAAAATGGCCAATATATATATATAAATATATAAATAGAAATATATATATATATACTATATATACATATACATATTTAGAGATGTATATTTGTGAATCTCAATTTTAAAGCCCTTTGCCTGCCTTTTTTTCTAACACCTGGGATCTCATATCTTTGAGCCCTTATGACGTTTGTGTGCATTATTTTTTTAAATAATTTTTATTAGATGGTGTTATTAATTATGAGTGTAACTGTACTTTGTACATTATTTTTGATGTCTTTTTGTGCAACGTTTTAGTTTTGTGAAACAGTTAACTAGATATCTGAAGTCGTGGTCATTCAATCATTCTAATGTAAATCAGGATTCTGCACAAGCGATCGCGTTGACTTTCAACTCTTAATACTAGCGGTAAGCCCGACATGCGCAAACCCCGGCGACAAACCCTTTATAGCTCACTCGCAAATGTTTGCACTCCACCCGTAATCTGGCCCTATGTGTTTAATCCCTTTGCATATTCGAGCATTTTCTTTTTGCAATTTTATATCCCTGTATTTATAGGGTCATGAGACACAGCATTGGAAATTCACCAACTGAAGAACCTTAACTCTCTGTAAGTAAAAGCAAAGTAAAAGAAAATGTTCAGTAATAGCCTATCCCCTCCATAGAAAATGTTCTTGTAATCCAGTGGGGGAAGTGATTAATGTTTCACTGAACACCCACATCCTCGGTGTCCCTTCATGTGCATGTGACTTCCATTTGGAAAGGCGACACTCATCTTTCAAATGAGTAAAATCATATGTCCCTCTGTGTGGTGCAGAGTTAAAGTTAAGTTCCTTACACCATACTCAAGCGCCTCTGCCTCTGGACACTTCGTCATTGCGTCATTGTGACATCATCACACATTACGTGATTACATTAGAACCCACGTGCCACCACAAGGATATTATGGATTAGTATTCATTTACAAATATACACGGCTAGTAGAAGATACAGTGGAATTCTCTGCACACAGGTGGTAGAGTACAGCAATGTATTGCTCTACACACATAAGTAGCCTCCAAATCTCGCCAGCAGCTATGATACTTTTATTTATTATGCATCATAACTCATTTGAAGATTCTTCTTATATTATCCATTGCCATCTTAATTCTGTATTCCAAGTAGGCTTGCCAGCTGTGCTCCATAAAAATACCAGATGTCCTATTGGTGAATGGGCATGTGGGGTAGGTGGGGGTCACAGAATGTCCCCCTAAAAGCTCAACCTTAGGCCCCATACTTGATTCCACCATTTATATTTTCCCAACTGAGCGGTCATTTTATCCCCTTGGTTGCCAGTAAAACACATATACATATAGATGCATAGGAGGTCCTTTACAGTTAACTGACATTTAGGGGACTTTAAAAATACTGGATATTTAAGTGTCCAGTATTTTGGTATAGATTTTACTGGACATCCTGCTAAAATACTGAACTGTCTTGTTGAATACTGGGCACCTGGCAACCCTAATTGCAAACTATACTTATTAAGGTCATTTTAAGTTTTACTTACATTTCGCTGTCAAAATGTCTTTTTTAAAACCCCCTTCTTTTCCAATCATTTGAAATGTAATGATATTCTTCTGAAGAAATAAATGTATTGATTGTAATAACTGTTGTGTTTGACCATTCTTTTAGAGGTTCCTAACAAGCGCAATGCATGACACGTGCAACTTATCTTTTTGTATTATTTGCGTACATTTATAATGTATAGACACTTAAAATTACAAGCCGAGAAGCACTTTGCAATAAGTAAAGCATATTTGTTTAACCCTTTGGATGCTAAGCCATTTCCCACCTGGGTGCTAATATTTTCTTTTAATTTTTTTTTATTTTTTTTTTAACTTTTTTTTTTTTTTTACAGACCCCCAATACTTACACTGTTGGAAAGGTCAGGCTTCTAAGCAGCATGCCCCCTCCTCCTATACTTAACATTGTTAAGTATAAATAAAGTTGCGCGGTGACGTTATCACATAATTGCGCGTGATGTCACCGCGCATCACGTGAAGCCCCGGCGATGCCTGTCACTCTACGGGCACGATCGCCGGGGTAGGAGTAGTAAGGAGCCCCAAGATCTCCCTCAAGGTTGGAGAGTGCTCATGACGGCTCTGAGCCGTCATTAGCACCAGAGTGAGAAACTCTGTGACGGCTCAGAGCCGTCAGCACTCAAAGGGTTCATCAGAAGAGTATATTTTGTATACTTTTTTTAAATTTCTAATCTTGACTCTCTAACTACAGAATATATTTATACATACACAATCATATGCTTATGTTTATATTACACATTCATTCAAGATCACAGTATATAAGTGGTGAAAAGCAGCCTACTTACTACCTGTGGGTTATTGTGCAAACACATGTTGCTTATTTTGTCCCGCAATAACACCCACACCTTACCCACCTATTATACAAACGTCTATAGCAAACAATCATTTTGCCCTTCATCAACCTTAAGAGAATAGAAATCTGGGGCAGACCTTCCCTTTGGATAAGGCGAGAGGGGCACTCACCCTGGACCCAGGTCTTTAGGGAGCCCTGCTCTATCATCAGGGGTGGGGGTATCAGAAGGTGTTATGTACATCTTGTATTTAGTTTATGAAGAAGCGTTTACGGTACCAGGAAGTTAATACACAGAGCTATTATTAATATAGGACACACTGAGGGCTAGATTACCAGTGGAGCACAAATGTTTGCACCCAAGCGATAAGGTGTATATCGTGAGGGTTTGCACTCATCAGGCTTACCACTCGTATTAAGAGTTGAAAGTAAATGTTATTGCGTGAATGCAATTGTGATTTACGATAGAATGATAACCTTGACTTCAGAGCTCTGGTTAACTGTTTCCCGAAACATAAAAGTTGCACAAAACACAAAAATACATTACAAAGTATAGTTACACTCATAAAAACACCATCTAATAAAAATTATTCACAAAAGTTATAAGGGCTCAAAGATATGAGATCTCAGGTGTTAGGAAAAAAAAGGCAAAGGGCTTTCACATTGAGATACATACATATAAATGTCTAAAGATGTATATGTGTATATATATATATATATATATATATATATAAATCCAATAGTACCAGCACTCGCTATTAAATTGCAGCGTCGGGGTGCTCCCAAGTTTTAAGTATGCATAAGAGGTTCCAGTGAACAGAGGCACTCGCCGTTATGGTGAACAAAAGTGTTTTTATTCTATCACATCAGAATGTGATAGAATAAAAACACTTTTGTTCACCATAACGGCGAGTGCCTCTGTTCACTGGAACCTCTTATGCATATATATATATATATATATATATATATATATATGTGTGTGTTTGTGTCTATATATGTGTAGATATCTGTATTTATATGTGTACATATGTATTTACAGACATATACACATAAATACATTTCTACACATATATAAACATATATATATATATATATATATATAAGTGCATTGGAGCCCTCATGTTGAATTAGCGCAAATGAGAATATGCTGTTGTGTTTGCGTGAGAGTGTTTTTATTTCCCACTTTCTTTTCTCCATTGACTTCTATAGGGGAATATGTGAATAAACACGATATTCTAGCTTCGTATTTTTGTGCTCTTCGGGTTACCATGCGAGAGAAAACAGTTTACTTTCAACTCATAGTACGACTACAACCCAACAAAAATCTTACTTCTAGCGCAACTGACGCTCAAGCGTGAGCATTAATTTGCGCTCCATTTGTAATCTGGACCTACATGTGGGGACAGGGGTTAGCGCCCCCACATATGGCTCTCATCTGGGGAGACTGTGTGTGGGGAGGATTAAATGATAGTGCATAAGGGCATGTCCAGGGTATGGTCAAGTATGGGCGCTAAACTGGGAGCTCTGAAAGAGTTATTACATTCCGTTATGTAACTTAGCACTTATTAGCTATCCAACTCTGATTCCTGCTTATGATAATAGATACCAAGCTGACTTTGAACATAATTTTGCGGCCATGAACAGGAGCACCCCCCCCCCCCCAGGAAACTGGGTAATGAGTGAGCTTCACTACTACTTCATCAACTCTCATATAGTCATGAAGGACCTAAATCAGAATATCAAAGCTATGTTGGAGGACTTTGAGGAACAGTTTACTATGAGAATTGATAATCTCATTCTGCTATGTTCGCAAAACCCGAAAGAGTATGATGACTTGCTACTGACTGACAACCTACAGCCTAAATCTGATTGTAGAAATTGGTAGCTCAGAAAGTCTGCTTGCTGTGCCCCTACAGATACCGGTTGTAATTTTGAAGATGAGGGAGTGCTAGGTGGAAAGAGACACCTCCTCGCAAGTTAAAACTTGGCCTCTCATAAGGGTTCTTCCAGAATCGGCTCATAGTGTGACGGTACATAGTATATGTTATCCTTGGAGCGTCTGCTGCATGGAGTGTAGGGGATAGGATGCAGTGCACAGAATTTTTTTGCCCACAAGACAGGTATCTTACCATGAGACATAGATATGATTAACCCCTTCTATAGCTCTTCTATACTTGGGTGAACTGAAAACATTCAGGTAGCCTCCATCTTGCCACTGTAAGATTGAACTTGAATGACGATGCAATTAAATATGGTGTCCTAACAGTCCCTAAGATACCTAAGATAGGAGTGGGGTAAAGCTGAAGCCGGTGTTCAGACCCAGCCAGAAGACATAAGTGAGGTCTGC
Organism: Bombina bombina; assembly: GCF_027579735.1. Taxonomy (NCBI): domain Eukaryota; kingdom Metazoa; phylum Chordata; class Amphibia; order Anura; family Bombinatoridae; genus Bombina; species Bombina bombina. The sequence goes on from NC_069499.1 coordinate 268,006,056, forward strand.
TGCACAATATATTATACATTTAATAACTTGCATGCCGTATTGATGGTTCATAGAGAATTATTGTTGTTTAATGCTCTCTAGAGGGAATGTCTCTATTATTATGCATGTAGGTACATAGCTCTGTTAGTATACATATCTATTTCATTTCTTGCAAATTGACAATATATTGCATATTAGATAATGTATGCTGGGAGGCAGAGTATATATAGCAGACCATACCAAATGTATTTCATTTAGGGTACATATCCAGCAGTTTAACCATAATTGACACAGTGCTTGTCTGATATTTGTTCCCTCATATCATTATAGACTAGTGTAATGACCCAGCTGATTAGACTATGGCGTCTGCGGCCAGTAAAATCATGGCTAGATTTTAATCCTCTTCGTTTACATTTATTTTCTTGCTGAGATGGTATGGGATCTTACCAGGTTCAGAGACACTGAAATCTTTTTTTTTTTTTCTTTTTTCATATACTATGAGTGAGATTTAGAGAAGCAAGCTTTCACTTTTCTTATTTTACCTTTTAAGGAAAAGTCTCTGTTCATTTTCATAGGACTTCCTATAAGAAATGTACACTATGTGCCATCATTACAGTTTCATATGCTTGTAAGTACCTACAGTATATTAAGCACAGTTTTCTTTGCTCCCTGAGATGTTAACGGTTGCTAATGATAATTAATTCTCTAAACTTTGAGGGTCCAAAAGTGACCCTATCATTTGAGATATCCTCTTGACACTGTGAAATGCTCTAAGAGATAAAATTCCAAAAGTGGCTTTAATTTATCAAAGGAGGTATATATGTGTAGTTTTTTGTTCATTCATTTCTTACATTGTCATTTTCCTCAGGCCTGTCTGTAGTTTTGCTAACTTTACACCATCATACATTTTGTTTCTATGAAGGTCAAAGAGTGGCTGTTCACTTTATGGGATAAATATTTCTGAAAAGGAGGTCTCAGTTATGATTTTAACTTTTTCAATTGTCTTACTGAAACTTTTATATTTGCTTTGCTTTTCTGTATCGAAAATGTAACAATATGTTTTGTTATTGTGACATGACTGGTTCTTTGTAATTTTCTGCTAAAACCTCAAAATAATAATAATAGTGCATTACCTAGCCAGCTACAAAAAGAAAAATATTTATTTGCAGCAAACATATTTTTTAAGGGATAAGAATACTTTGCATATTTATTCATATTTATTATGTTAAAGCACTATGGCCTAGATTACGAGTTTTGCATTAGAGGCTGTGCGGTGCTAACGAGCAGTTTTCTCTCACCGCTCACTTACATGCAGCGCTGGTATTAAGATTTTTCAGAAACCCGGCGTAAAAAGGCAAGAAGTGAGCGTTGAGCAAAATTTTGCTCATTACCGCACTCCAATACCAGCGCTGCTTAAAGTGAAAGTTAATTTACACAAATGAAAACATAGCATCGCATAATACACATGTATATTAACATAATCGCCAAGTTTTTTTTGCTAAAAATATCTTATTTTGTATTTTTATTCACTAACGTTTTATGCATCCGTTTGATTTTCGACTCCTCCCATCTTCTCCTTCCTGGATTTTCCCTCTCTACGTATAGAGCGTTCCCACCCGCTCTATACGTCACTTCTCTTGCGCGTTCACAATGATCCAGTCCATTTGCGCATGCGCGATATCCGCATGTTACCCGCAATGCGCATGCGATTGACCGGACTACTGGGCTACAATGCGCATTAAGTACTGAAGAAAGTGCGCATGCGCAAATCAGCCACGAGCATCAAGCTGTCGGGGATGCCGAAAACAAGTCACGCATGTGCAAATCGAATGTTAAGTAAATGACGTAGTGTCACGGCCGCCTATCAGCCAGAATCTCAATTGGAGGGTATTGCCACGTGATGAGGATGTAAAATAGGAGACGAAAAACGGGTTGATTTTGCCACAAGCAATAAGCGGATAAAAATATAGAAATACTTCAATTTGAAAAAAAAGTTAGCGAATTCATGAATGAACCTCACACTCAATTTAAATAATACATTGAATACAATTGAGCAAGTCTTGAAAGTTAACCTTCACTTTAAGTCAGGGATAAGCCGGTCGTACGTGCTCGTGCACGATTTTCCCATAGGAATCAACGGGGAGAGCCGGCTGAGAAAACGTCTAACACCTGCAAAAAAGCAGCGTAAAACTCAGTAACGCAGCCCCATTGATTCCCATGGGGAAATAAAAGTTATGTCTGCACCTAACATCCTAACATGAACCCAGAGTCTAAAAACCCCTAATCTTACACTTATTAACCCCTAATCTGCTGCCCTCGACATCGCTGACACCTACATTATGCTTATTAACCCCTAATCTGCCACTCCGGACACCGTCGCCACCTACATTATACTTATGAACCCCTAATCTGCTGCCCCCAACATTGCCGACACCTACATTATATTTATTAACCCCTAATCTGCCGCCCCCAATGTCGCTGCAACCTAACTACACTTATTAACCCCTAATCTGCCGCCACCAACGTCGCCGCCACTATAATAAACACATTAACCCCTAAACCGCCACATTCCCACCTCACAAACATTTGTTAAATATTATTAACCCCTAATTTGCCGTCCCTAACATCGCTGCCACCTACCAACATTTATTAACCCCTAATCTGCCTCCCCCAACGTCGCCGCCACTATATTAAAGTTATTAACCCCTAAATCTAAGTCTAACCCTAACACCCCCTAACTTAAATATAATTTAAATAAATCTAAATAAAATTACTATCATTAACTACATTATTCCTATTTAAAACAAAATACTTACCTATAAAATAAACCCTAAGCTAGCTACAATATAACTAATAGTTACATTGTAGCTATCTTAGGGTTTATTTTTAATTTACAGGCAAGTTTGTATTTATTTTAACCAGGTAGAATAGTTAGTAAATAGTTATTAACTATTTAATAACTACCTAGCTAAAATAAATACAAAAGTACCTGTAAAATAAAACCTAACCTAAGTTACACTAACACATAACACTACACTATAATTAAATAAATTAACTAAATTAAATACAATTACCTAAATTAAATTAAAGTACAAAAAAACCCCACTAAATTACAGAAAATAATAAACAAATTACAGATATTTAAACTAATTACACCTAATCTAATAGCCCTATCAAAATAAAAAAGCCCCCCCAAAATAAAAAAAAATCCCTAGCCTAAACTAAACTACCAATAGCCCTTAAAAGGGCCTTTTGCGGGGCATTGCCCCAAAGTAATCAGCTCTTTTACCTGTAAAAAAAATACAAACAACCCCCCCAACAGTAAACGAGTTACTTTATGGACCACAAAAGATATGTGGGCATATGAAATTGCTATAATAAATAATCTTATATCTAGCTGTTTCATTTAGAAGTCGCTTTTCTATATCAAACACAAACTACTTCTCACTAAAATATGGGTAATAAGAGTTCGTGATACCGTTATTATAACAATCACTTGTTAATAATTGGGTATAAACACATGGGGTATAAAAAGTGTCTTGTCAAAGCCCAGTCTCCCAAAATATGTATATATATTTATGAAATTTCTTCACGAATACTATCTGTAGAAATTAGCTATGATCGATATTCCTCTACTCTCTTGAATGGAATGTGATAAAACTCACTCATACTACTATGAAGTTATAGCGATATCGTACACCCCTAACATATGGGCTCAATAACACCTTCTCCCTTGCAGAACAAATGTGTTTACAACAATTAACATGTAAGATCAGGATAACTCTGTTATCACAGTATTAACCACCTTGGCCAATTGTATTTATTATACACAACATGTATATACACGTAGAAAGAACAGTTTGCCTATACATTTGGTAACATAATTATGTTTCAACTAATTTGCTTCCTAATAGTAGCGATATACGCTATATATGGATGATAGTCTGTCCAACTTATTGCAACGGATCGTAACACAATCTACTCAGGGTATAAAAACTTTTTATGGTGTCCCTTGTCATATACAAGTGATTTATGTAGATGACAATTTCGGCTAAATAGATCAGTTTACTGTAGCGTGAAGAATCACGCCTCCTTAAAAGACGTCATCACCGTCCTTAACAATAGCAATATCGTGCACCATTCTATAGATAAGATAAAATGTAGGAGGCTGATGCGAATGACTTTCCTCCATTTTCATAACAAATGTTTTGCGGGGATAGTTAAGAACATGGATGAACAGGATAATATTGATAATATGATGGCTTAACCACCTTTGGCCAATTTATGTTCGTAGCGCATAACATCATCATACATATAAACAGTACTAGCCTGCCGATACACCCGGCAATAAACTTATGATTCTAATCATTTGGATCTTAATATCTTTGACATACGCTATATACGCATACAATACTGTCATATTTATTTTAATGTACCGTAACACAACCTATACAGACTACAATAAACTCTCATAGTGTCCCTTGTCATATATGAGTGATTGATCTATATGACAGCCTTGACTAAAAATATGTATTTACAGCAGCGTGAAAGATCACGCCTCTCTTTAGACGTCACCACCTTTCCAAGTCATGTGACGGACTACTACCCAATCGGGTAGGTCATTAGCGATTGGCTACCATCATGGGGATGTGTATAGATGCTCACCCCGGATTGGCTCAAATAAGTACTTAAACACTAAGGACGGCGCGAGTCGGGTTAGCCTTTGAGAAAGCCACTGACATGGCGTAATGCGCATCAGGCGCTCTCTGTGAATGCCGGATACTTTGCCTTGTGTGTGCTAAACTTATATATGGAACCAAATACGTAATTGTGTAATACAGTACTCTACTGTTTATACTAGTTGTCTTTCACTGTGTGGGCTCACACTATATACTAGTATTTCAATACTTATGGGAACTTATTGAAAGATACACTTAGATAAATAGACTCATTGTTTGGGACTCTGACAGATGCAAGCACCGCTCCAGTATTGCACTAGTTAGAGATAATTTTGTGCGAGGTCAATCCTCTTTTTAGATTAGCCAATTGTGCAATCCGTGAGCATTTTATGGTGCTTTCCTGCCAGACTTACCCATTTAACTCACACTATACGGTCTATACCTAGGCATTGCAGCATTCACCACCTATTATTTTTAACTGATTTTAATATGTACTGTGAATGTGTGAATGTTTTTCACCAATTTTTATTTTAATTCTTAATATTAAAAGTTATGTTTTATTATTAATTCGGCCCGAACTTAGCCAGTTCACTGACACATTGAATTATCCTAATTCAGTAGTTTCTGTGTGCTCTGATTATATCCACTCTCTCTACATATATTTACTTATGTTTATTTAAGGATATTGAGCACCCCCCGGTTTACTATTAGCTAAGGGATTGATTCCCTCTACACAGGTCCAATATATATATTTTTTTCCTGTGTTGATATATATTATAATTCAGTTGGGGACTTAATGTGAATTACCGGGAGAAGTCTTCATCCAAGCCAGGCCGAAGTCCTCAACGAAGCCGGGAGAAGTCTTCATCCAAGCCGGGCGAAGTGGTCCTCCAGACGGGCAGAAGTCTTCATCCAGACGGCATCTTCTATCTTCATCCATCCGGCGCGGAGTGGGTCCATCTTCAAGACATCCGACACGGAGCATCCTCTTCATCCGACGACTAAAGACAAATGAAGGTATCTTTAAGTGATGTCATCCAAGATGGCGTCCCTTAGATTCCGATTGTCTGATAGAATTCTATCAACCAATCTGAATTAAGGTAGAAAAAATCCTATGGGCTAATGCAATCAGCCAATAGGATTGAAGTTCAATCCTATTGGCTGATCCAATCAGCCAATAGGATTGAGCTCACATTCTATTGGCTGATTAGTTATAGGAAGAAACTTTGCAGAGTTTCACACCCTAATACAGTCTTAAGTTACTGTTAAACAGGGAGTGTCAAAGGTTGAAGCAGGGGATAGGAGTCTACATGAAGTTTTCCCTTTCATTCACCCTGATTTGTATGCATCCAATCCCAAAACAAGTAAAGCTAGAAGAGAGCGCAGGAAGAGTAAATACAGATTTAATAAATCCCTTAATAAAGTTTTGTTAAATGAGCAGGGAAAACGTAGTAAGAAATGTGTGGCCACTCAGTGCACAGAATCTGAAGTAGATCAGGGAAGTGAAATTGCTGAAAATGTTCCTTGATTAGACATTATTAGCAGTAGCTTTGGGAGCGAACAAGCTAATGATCACTTGCTACACCATGCAAGGAGCAGGGTAGTAGAGGTTAATGGAGCACCTGTAGAAGGTCAAACAAAGTATATACCCCTATTTTATGGTTAAAAATTACCTTCTGTGGCGAGTAATATCAGAGGAAGGTCAAGAGATAGAACAGCTAGTTTTGCCTTCCTCTCATACTAGGAAGGTGTTAGATTTTGCCCATTCACACCTTTTGGGTGGACATCTGGGGGTAGAGAAAATACAGGTAAGGGTCCTGAGGAGGTTCTTTTGGCCATGGGTTTACAAAGAAATAAGGATAGTGCCAACTGTCATCCTCAAAACCCAAGTTAAGGGCTTCCCGTATACCCCTCCCAATTATTGATGTACCATTTGATAGGATTGGGATGGACTTGGTAGGCCAATTTAGAGAAATCAGCTTGTGGTCACCAATACATTCTTGTTGTTGTCGATAATGCAACTCGATACCCTGAGGCTATTCAGCTACGTAAGGCTAATGCTAAAAATATAGCAAAGAATTGGTACAAGTATTTTTCACGGGTTGGGATCCCAAAGGAAATTTTAACTGACCAAGGTTCTCCTTTTTGTTTCCCGTCTTATGAAAGAGTTATGCCAATTATTCAAAATAAAGGCTTTGAAATCCTCTGTATATCACCCACAGACAGATGGGCTAGTAGAGAGGTTTAACCGCACACTTAAGGGGATGTTAAGGAAAGTTGTTAGTAGAGATGGGAAGGATTGGGATCAACTGCTTCCTTACTTGTTTGCAGTCCGTGAAATTCCCCAGAGCTCAACTGGTTTTTCTCCTTTTTAACTTTTGTATGGTCGACATTCGAGAGGTATGTTGGACATACTAAAGGAAACTTGGAAGGAACAGGGAGTACCTGGTACTAATGTGGTGCAGCATATAGAGAAAATGCAGGATCAAATGGCTCATTTTTTTCCCCCTGGTTCGCCAATATATGGGAAAAGCTCAGGATGCTTAAAGGGACAGTCAACACCAGAATTTTTGTTGTTTAAAAAGATGTATAATCCCTTTATTACCCATTCCACAGTTTTGCATAACCAACACAGTTATATTAATACACTTTTTACTGCTGTGACTATCTTGTATCTAAGCATCTCCTGACCGCCCCTAATCACATGACTTTTAGCTATTATCTATTGACTTGCATTTTAGCCAATTAGTGCAGTGTCTGCCACAACCCACGGGCGTGATCACAATGCTATCTATATGGTTTACCTGAACTACTCTCCCCTGTTGTGAAAAGCAAATACAAAAGCATGTGATTAGAGGCGGCCTTCAAGGGCTTAGAAATTATCATATGTGCCTCCTTAGGTTTGCTTTCAACTAAGAATACCAAGAGAACAAAGCAAAATTGTTGATAAAAGTAAATTGGAAAGTTGTTTAAAATTACATGCCCTATTTGAAAAATAAAAGTTTTTTTTGGCCTTGACTGTCCCTTTAAACAATAAGAGTGCTACTGTAGGGCAATTTAAAAAGGGTGGCAGGGTAATGGTTTTTGTTCCTACAGCTGAAAGTAAGCTTTTGGCTCCTTGGCAGAGACCTTATGAAATTATAGAAAAGGTAAGCCCTGTGAATTATAAAGTTAGTCAGCCTGACCATCGTAGGAAAGAGCAAATATTCCACATAAATCTTCTTAAGCCATGAAGTGATAGAGAAGCATTACTGGCCCAGTTAGATAATACAGAGGCTGAGTCTCAAGTCTCAGAACAAGTAGTAACTATTTCCCCAGAGTTAACACCTGAACAAGTAAATGAAGTTAAGGAAATGGTGGAGAGGAATAAGGATGTTTTCTTGCCTATGACAGGTAGAACACAAGAAATTACCCATTATATTATTACTGAGCCTGGAGTAACCCTTAAATTAAAACCATACAGGATTCCTGAGGCAAAAAGGCAGGCTATATGAGCAGAGGTTAGGAAAATGCTTGAATTAGATGTGAAAGAAGAATCACATAGTAATTGGTCTAGCCCAATTTGTTTTGGTACCTAAACTGGATGATTCTATCCGATTTTGTAATGATTTTAGGAAATTAAATGAAGTGTCAAAGTTTGATGCCTACCCGTTGATGAACTGGTAGAGAGGCTAGCTAAGGCTAGATTTCTTTCCACATTGGATTTAACAAAAGGGTATTGGTAGATACCCCTCACTAAGAATGCCCGAGAGAAAACTGCCTTTGTAACCCCAGATGGTTTATTTCAATATAAGGTAATGCCCTTTGGTCTCCATGAAGCTCCAGCCACTTTTCAGAGGCTCATGGATAAATTATTAAGCCCACATGTGCACTATGCTGCTGCGTACTTGGATGATGTCATAATCCATAGCACAGACTGGGACTCTCATTTGCAGAGAGTAGAGGCAGTGGTAGACACCCTTAGGAAAGCTGGGTTGACTTCCAACCCCTCCAAATGTTTTATTGGATTGGCAGAGGCTAAGTATTTAGGTTACATAGTGGGAAGTGGGTTAGTGAAACCTCAATTGAACAAGGTAGGAGCTATACAGAATTGGCCCAGGCCTCTTAGGAAAAAGCAGGTTAGAGCCTTCCTGGGAATTGTTGGCTACTACCACAGGTTCATACCCCATTTTGAGACCAGAGATGCTCCTCTCACAGACCTTATTAAAGCCAGTAGGTCAAGACACAGTAAGGTGGGACAGAAAGGCAAGAGGAGGCCTTTATAGACCTTCGCTCAACATTGTGTGAGCAACCCATCCTCATGGAACCTGACTTTGATAAAGAGTTTTTCTTACAGACAGATGCATCTGAGGTCGGTTTGGGTGCTGTACTGTCACAGTACATAGGCAAGGAAGAACATCTATTGCTATATATAAGCAGGAAATTGTTGCCTTGAGAACAGCGCTATGCTGTTATAGAAAAAGAGTGCTTAGCAATTAAGTGGGCTATGGAGACTCGAAAGTATTATTTACTGGGAAGGCGCTTCGCCCTTTTCATTGACCATGCTTTGTTAAAATGGATGCACACCAACAAAGATAGAAACTCACAAGTCACTAGATGGTTTTTGCCCTTGCAACCATTTTACTTTTGTAGTGAAGCACCGAGCTGGTTTGCTCCATGGTAATGCTGATGCACTGTCTCATGTGCATGGCCTCCTTGCAGCAGTCGCTTCACACACTGGTGTTGCGTTGGGGAGGGGGATGTGTGACAGGGCGAGAGAAGGAGATTGGAAAGGTCACTCTTTCCCTTTTAACAAAGTGGTAATTTGTTAGTAGCTCACCACAGCTGATTCTGGTTAAATCATTTGGATCCTTTATAAGCAGTTCTGTAGAGGAAATCAGTGTCTCATTGTGCAGGCTACTCCAGAGAGGGAGGAACCAGTGGCGTCACTAGGGGGTGCGAGGGGTGCGGCCCGCACCCGGGTGACACCACTCTAGGGGGTGACACCACACACCAAGTTGTATTTTACTATATAGTAATATTATATACTTTTATATACTTTTAATTGTAATCGTCCCGGTAAACTATCTATACCCAGCCATTCTAATCTAACTATTATTAAAATATTTAATATTGTTCACTCTAGTCTGTGTGCTGTGCAGCGCAACACCGCCCCCCACTCACACATGGCAGAGAGATGATTGGCAGCTACTGGCTGTGGCTGGCTCACACATGGTCTCTCTCAGACATGGCTCCCACGCCCACCACTAGTCTGGCACCACCCACCATCAGAGTGAGATCTGATCTCAGCCATCGCATGACATGAGAGCCATCGATCTACCAGTGTACGCTGGCCTCCGCCTCCCAGACCAGTCTGTCCCTCCCCTCTAGTAGACCGGTCACGTTTCTCACAGTCTCTATTGTAGCCTGAGACTGCTGGCGCAGCACACCGCCCCCATGTGAGGAACTTGACCGAAGATGATCGAACAGGCTAAGGGAGAGGAGCAGGAACACTGCGGCTGTGCAACTTATCTAAGGGAAGAGAGCAGGACGACAGGTGGCTGGTAGTAGTGACTGTGGTCGAGTCGTGTGGATGATCCAGAGTGTGACTTTGATCGTCGACGTGGGGACCGGAATCCGGATCTACAACAGTAAGAACCAACTAATTACAGTTAAAAAAAAACTACTGTCTGTCTCACTGACTGTCACAGTCTCTGTGCACTCACCCACAGACACAGTCACAATTTACAATAGTTGTTTGAAATTGACGTGGCGAGGAAATTAGGAAAAGTGTGTTTTTGAATGGCAGGCATATTTTTCAAGGTAGGAGTCAGGACTGTAGGAAACTGAATTTATTTGATTGTTTTTAAATAGCTAGGCTTAATGCTTTCAATTCAAAATTACTTTTTTGAGGACAGTCAGAAACACATCTCATCTACACATAAAGCATCTGGTACAAGAGCCTATGTTCACCTATACAAGTCCCCTAATATAATGAGCCTCTTCTAATTTATATTTGCTCTCCTTATGTACACAACCTTGATAATGTATTACTGCCTCACTTACAAATGGCATCCTTCCTATGGAAATACTGGTGATATAAGCTACCTATTCTCATTTCTCACCTATGTAAACCTGTATTACACCTATAGAACAAAAGAATGAACACACACCTGCATACCCTACAGGGTACATACAGCCCCTACACCACACACACACTAATACATACAGCCCTGTGCATCTATATACCCCAGAGGGCACATGCAGCCACTGCACCCTATACACACTAATACATACACTCCTGTATATCTATATACACTGTAAGCTACATACAGCCTCTGTACAGTATACACACTAATATACACCCCTGCACATGTATTCCCCAGAGGGTACATGCAGCCCCTGCACCCTATACACACTAATACATACACTCCTGTATATCTATATACACTGTAAGCTACATTCAGCCTCTGCACAGTATACACACTAATATACACCCCTGCACATGTATTCCCCAGAGGGTACATGCAGCCCCTGCACCCTATACACACCAATACATACACTCCTGTATATCTATATACACTGTAAGCTACATTCAGCCTCTGCACAGTATACACACTAATATACACCCCTGCACATGTATTCCCCAGAGGGTACATGCAGCCCCTGCACCCTATCCACACTAATACATACACTCCTGTACATCTATATACCCCAAAATGTACATTCAGCCCCTGCACCTTATACACACACTAATACATAAAGCCCCTGCACATTCATATAACCCGTAAGTTACATACACCCCCATGCATCCTGTACACACTAAAACATACCCCCTGTGCACACACACACACACACATACACACACCCCAGAGGATACATACAGCACTGCACCATATACAGATAATTTGTACATGCTTCCCATGATTTCCTATGTAGAACTAGCCGAGCCAAGTGGAGAAAGGGAGACATTATGGGGGGGGTGACACCATGGGTTACAGCACCGGGTGACACAAAACCTAGTGATGCCACTGGGTGGAACTGAGACCTTGCTGTATGTCTGAATGTATAGCTGGCAGAAACAAGAGACTGGTGAGCAAACATTGTTCTATTCTGCTTATTTTGATTTGTTTTATTAACTAAGACCAGCTTAGCTGCCCAGTACTGGTTAGTAAGGTAATATTGCAGGTATAGTTAGTCTCCTAAAAAGGAGTAGGATTTTGTTTGTTTTATGTTTGATTTAAAGGGGAAGTGTACCACATGTTTAAAACTGCTGATAAAAATAAAACAGCCTAAAAAATTATTTCGTGCTGAAGTGACTATTCGTGGAAGGGCTTTGTTACAGTGTGTGTCTGTGTGTGTGTGTGTGTGTGTATGTGTGTCTGTGATGTGTAGATGCAAGGTTAACACAGTACATTGTCATTTGAAAACCATTATCATTATAAAGTGCTTTACTCTTAGAGCTGGGTCACAGCTCATGCATGTGTGGTTATTATACCCTGCAAGATGTAGTTGGATATTTATAGATATATTTTATCATTCTATACACTTTTTATTTTTGAGGTAACATTCCTGAAGCATGAAAAGAAGAGGGCTGGAAGATTTGTATGAATTAGGAAAAGAATATGTTTGTTTTGGTAGAAAACATGATCTGTTAACCAAGACATATCATTGTGTAGTCTTACATCTTAAAGGGACATAAAAATGTCTTTCATAATTCAGATAGAGCATACACTTTTAAACAACTTTCTAATTTACTTCTAATGATCAAATTTGCTTTGTACACTTGCTATCCTTCATTGAAAAGCATACTTAGGAAGGCTCAGGAGCAGCAATGCACTACTGGGAGCTAGCATCTGATTAGTAGCTGCACTTATATGCCTGTTGTCATTTACTCACCTGATGTGCTCAGCTAGCTCCCAGTAGTGCATTGCTGCCCCTTCAACACAAGATACCAAGAGAATTAATCAACTTTAACAATATAAGTAAATTGGAAAGTTGTTTAAAATTAAATTACAATTAAATTAGAAATCTGAATCATGAAAGAAAACAATTGTGGTTTCATGTCCCTCTAAATTAGGAAAATCTCTTCTGTATTCTACCAATTTTATAAACATAATTGACATCATACAATTTAAGTTAAAATAATAATTATTATTATTTTGTTCCATGTGATACAGTGTATGATATTCATGAATAGTTTAACATAATGAATGCATTACTATTGCTTAAAGGCCAATGCACTTCCAAATGAAGTCATTTTTATTCAGGACTCAACCCTCATATCATCTCGCTCCAAAAATAGATCTGGATTATGCATAAACCTATTCCCAAAGTTTCTCGATGAGAAGGGAGGATCCACGTCACGTATTTATGCTTTGTCAACAAAAATAATAGTATTAAGTACAGATATATAAGTAACTAGATTTTCAGAAATAAACTCTTTAGTTAAAAAAAAAAGTCTGAAACTCTTCTAGGCAATAGGTGAAGAATCACAGTGACAAATATAAAACCATTGCCATCATTTTGTAAAATACATAGTTATATTGATAACACTCCATGTTAGAGATAGAAATTACACTCACCAAAAGACTGAATGCACATCTCTATAAGGTCCTCCAAGCTGGCTCCTTTGGTGAGCTGTGCCAGAGGCATTATCACCCGTAATGGGGTGGCTGGGGGCAGTTTGGTGAGGGCGGTGCAATGAATGATCTGCTTCAACTCCAAGGCAAGTTTGGGGATAGTGGTACATCCATGAGTGGGTCTCCTGTGAAAGAGGGATGTTGGTTGAGTATGCAGAAAAAGTGGCAGCATTGGGTAAGTCTACATATACAAAAAGGAAGAGACACAGACGTTTCCCTTCCCCATCCAGATTTACATCCTCTTACTTTTTAAATAAGCTAAACAGGTCAGTATTTACTAATGTTGTGTGAAATGTTAGAATTATAGCAAAGATACAAATAACAACCATGCAAAGGCTCAATTTACTTATAGGTCAATAAAGTGAAACAAAATGACATGTTTTTGTTGAGTGGAATATGTTAAAATATATATATATTTATTATCTGTTAAGAGAATATTATTCCGTGACACTAACTACTATTATTGTAGCATTTGAAAATATGCAGTGTAAATACAGATACATAGCACAGGGACAGGTCTTGTGAGCGCACACAGAACGTAGCGCTAGATTAATCAGTTTGCAGACACACATGGTTTACATGTTTTGAACCTGTCCTGACTTCTACCTGTTGTCTGATATAGGTTGGATACAAATCAATGATTTAAATCAAATATTAAAAAAAAAAAAAAATAATTTTAAATAAGATTTTTTTTTTATTTTTTTTTATTTAAAAGGGACAGTAAAGGAATACTTAGGCATTCATGATTTAGACAGAGCATACCATTTTAAACAACTGTCCATTTTACTTCTATTATATAATTTGCTTCCTTCTCTTGTTATTCTTTGCAGAAAGGTTTTATCTAGGAAGGCTCAGGAGCAGCAAAGAACCTAGGTTTTAGCTGCCGATTGGTGGCTGCATATACAGTTTATACCAATTGCCATTGGCTCACCTATGTGTTCAGTTAGAAACCAGTAGTGCATTGCTGCTCCTTCGACAAATGATACCAGGAGAATAAAGCACATTTTATAATAGACAAAAACTGAAAAGGTGTTTAAAATTGTATGCTCTGCCTAAATCATGAAGAAAAAAAAATTAGGTTTCATGTCCCTTTAAATCAGATTTTTTTTATTATTTTTAATAAAAAATGCTTTTTTTTAGGAAAAAAAACTATGTAAAGATAGCTTTCTATTTAAGATACATGAAGGAGCAGAAATGCAATACTGGGAGCTAGCTGAACATATTGGGTAAGCCAGTGAGGAGGCATATAAATGCAGCCTTCAATCAGCAGCTAGCAGGTATGCTCTTCATTAAAAAATAAAAAAATTAAGCAAATGAGAAAATAGAAGTGCATTGGAAAGTTGTTTTAAACCTGAGTGTTTTATCTGAATCACGAAAGTTTAATTTTGATTTTACTGTCCAGTTAATCCCATTGTTCCCCTAAAATTCTATGTACACAGAATCAAACCCTTACTAAGTTTCAGAAGTTTAATGAATGGATTGTTTAGAGTGGAATAGATCTGCACAAGTATATAAGTGTGAGGAGGGAGGGGCAAGCAGTAAAAGTGAACCCTATAATGATTTAGTTTAAATAAGCAATGCAATTGTTTTCATTAAGGTAACATTTTCATTAGTTAAATTAAAACTATTTAAACTGGTATCATTACGGTAATGATTATTTGTCTCCTTCCAATAAAGTACAGCTGAAAAGTTGATCAAATATGAATGATTAACCTATTACAAGTTCACCAACCAATAATTTTATAATTATCTATGTATTTCTAATGGTATATGACTAAATCAGTCAGTTTCTGATATAACTGGAAATGTTATTCTAAAAATTAAACCTTTTTTTGGAGAAAACCATGATTTAAATCAAGGCTTACTAACTAGTGATTTAAATTGCTATTAAAATCAAATCAAATCCACCCTGATCTGACTTACTAACATCCCACCTGGACGATCCAGCAGCCCCCTAGCCCTGCCCAGATGCCCTGCCCCTGAACAGTGGACCCTTTATCACTGAGTCTGTGTTATAGGCAGGCAAGTAGGTGCCGCATGTTTTGATTGCAGTCTGATCAATCTGGCGCCAGTCAAGCCCTGCCCTACTGTGACCCTGCTGCACCTGGGTGCGATTTGCAAGTGGGTATGATACAAACCAGTCAAGCCCTGCCCTACTGTGACCCTGCTGCACCTGGGTGCGATTTGCAAGTGGGTATGATACAATCAGGGACTCATTTACTGAACTGTCACCCCCTGTCAAGAGCCACCTGGTCCCATCATTATGTCAGCACTGTGAGCAATGGGGTGCAAGAGGAGGTCTCACACTAACACTGAGATACATTTGATGGCTATTTTCTCTGTGACCAGATGTCTATCTCTCTGTCATCATTCTGGATGGTGACTTTGGGTTCCCCTTTTTTGTGTATGCCAACCAAAACTAAACAGGAGGTGGCGCAAAATGAATTGCTGATTCCCAAAGATATGCTAATAAAAACTTATACACAGAATATGTATTCCTGATATGTTATTTTTACTCATAAACATTCCAAAACATTTCAGTTAGTATGGATAATAATAAAATACACCAAACAGATACATCTCTTAAAATAAATGTTTATTCATACAAGGAATGGGTAACTACCCGTAAAAATAGTTATGGACACCGGTTTCAAATTCTAACTTATGTATATAGACTATGCAGCTGCTAAAATCGTAGATAATAAAATCTTAA
Organism: Bombina bombina; assembly: GCF_027579735.1. Lineage (NCBI taxonomy): Eukaryota > Metazoa > Chordata > Amphibia > Anura > Bombinatoridae > Bombina > Bombina bombina. Next base: position 268,022,048 of record NC_069499.1, read on the forward strand.
ATAGTAAAATTTGTGATGGTACACTAAAAATAGTGATATTTAAAACAAATATACATAATTTACGCAATTAAGACCCTCAAACAGGTCTATGTGAACACAGATAAGCTCTTATGGATGTTCAGTCTCTATAAGGATATGCTATATGCTGGTACTATTAACTTCACAAGTCTCAAGATAAGTTTAAGTACCGCTGTTTTTAAGGGACAGTCAACACCAGAATTTTTGTTGTTTTAAAAGATGGATAATCCCTTTATTACCAATTCTCCAGTTTTGCATAACCAACACAGTTATAATTATACACGTTTTACCTCTGTAATTACCTTGTATCTAAGCCTCGGCAGACTGCCCCCTTATTTCAGTTCTTTTGACAGACTTGCATTTTAGCCAATCAGAGCTGTCTCCATGGTAAATTCACATGCATGAGCTCAATGTTATCTATATGAAACATGTGAACTAATGCCCTCTAGTGGTGAAAAACTATCAAAATGCATTTAGATTAGAGGCGGCCTTCAAAGTCTAAAAAATTAGCATATGAACCTCCTAGGTTTAGCTTTCAACTAAGAATACCAAGAGAACAAAGCAAAATTGGTTATAAAAGTAATTTGGAAAGTTGTTTAAAATGACATGTCCTATTTGAAACATGAAAGTTTTTTTGGACTTGACTGTCCCTTGAAAACGGTCTAAAATGCCTTTGATATTTGCTGATGGCATCAAATATGAAGATGATGTAAATTACTGTTAGTAGCGCTTAATGTTAGTTGTGGAATTCCTTGTTGAAACAGATGAAAACACTTTAACTTACGTGAATATGTGGATCTTCAGCCTTCCGGCCCAAAGTTACCTTAGTTGTTGTTGCGGCAAGTTCAAATTCGTAGTTTAACTGTTGCCGGCTTTTCTTTCCGATATTCACAGTGCACTGTGGTTCCAACGGCTAGTAGCTTGATGATGTGCCGGAAGTGTCTCCGGTTTCTTTGCTGTCCTGGTGAAGTGTCCCTTTACGGCCTCTGTTTACCAGAAAATTTGGTCCTTAAAGAACTTTTTGTCTCTGTTTTAGAGACAAAAAAAACAACCTGCGCTACTAACAGTAATTTACATCATCTTCATATTTGATGTCATCACAAATATCAAAGGCATTTAAGACCGTATTCAGTATTCAAACCAGCAGTACTTAAACTTATCTTGAGACTTGTGAAGTTAATAGTACCAGCATATAGCATATCCTTACAGAGACTGAACATCCATAAGAACCTATCTGTGTTCGCATAGACCCGTTTGAGGGTCTAATTTGCGTAAATTACGAATATTGGTTTTAAATATCCCTATTTTTAGTGTACATCACACATTTTACTATTTAAGATTTTATTATCTATGATTTTAGCAGCTGCATAGTCTATATACATAAGTTAGAATTTGACACCGGTGTCCATAACTATTTTTACGGGTAGTTACCCATTCCTTATATGAATAAACATTTATTTTAAGAGATTTATCTGTTTAGTGTATTTTATTATTATCCATACTAACTGAAATTTTTTGGAATGTTTTAAAGGTGTGCCATATTCCCACTCTGGCCAGGACAGATATACACATTTTCTATAAAACTAAACAGGATTTTTTTTTTTTCAGTAAGATATTTCTCCACAAGCAATTTTGTAAACTGCTGCAGATAATAATTTGTGACCTCAGGCAAAACCATGCATAAGAAAATCTTACAATTATTCCCATGTTAGTAGAGAAGCAAATAAAACATATCTAGGCATGCAGGTTCCGAGAACTGAAAAATAATCACTTCCTTATAGGCTGAAAGGAAACAAAGGTCATACGATACAACACAGGAATTGTAAAACACTGCTTCCCTAAACTAAAGCCTGGCACATCTCAAAAAAATGTCACAAAAATCCCTTGGTACAGGAAGTGACCTTTTAGGTTGCTTATCCCTGAGAGGACGTTATAAGTACAGTATTCCAGACAAGCACATACTTTTTTTTTTTAAATATTTTATTGAATAATAGTACACGTACAGATAATAAACACTTCCAATACATATCCAGGCATCTAAATAAATTAGACCATTAATAAGACACATAATAGCATTGAGATCTAGGGAGAAAATCAATACTGTGAACTGAAGGGACAGCCTACACCTTAGTTATCTTAAAGTTTTACTTTAGATTAAGCTGCAAATATCCTGCATCCTTTCTATATCATGCAGCAGGAACAGTAAACAAAGTTATTTTAAAATGACTATTGTTTCTGGTCACTTTGAAATGAATGCCAAGCTCTGCCCACTGATGACATCACGATCTGGGCTGCATCTATGCACTCTACTGAATAGCATTGACAGTGTGTGGAATCCAATTAGTGAGTCCTTTGTAACTAGTGAAGCCTTTAATGCAGCCCAGATCGTGATGTCATCAGTGGGCAGAGCTTGGCAGCCACTTCAAAGTGACCAGAAACAATATTCATTTTAAAATAACTTTTTTACTGTTACTGCTGCGTGATATAGAAAGGGGCACAGGAGGCTATTTGCAGCTTAATCCAAGATAAGACTTTAAGATGACAAAGGTGTAGACTGTACCTTTAAGTAAGGGAAAATGTTTCTACACAAAAGGATTAATCCACCTTAGACTTCACACTTCTATGCACTTTAAAGGGACATTATACACTAGAATTTTCTTTGCATACATGTTTTGTAGATTATCCATTTATATAGCCTATACAGTTTTTTTTTTGTTTTTTTTTTAATGAGTCTTTTCATATGCATAGGAAGGGGGAGGGGAGTGTCTGTGTTTGATTTTGCTATAGAACCACTTAAAAGTTAGAACCACTTGCAGTGGGTGTTCCAGCTAACCTATTCAACAGTGCTAAACTGGGAGCTTCTAAGTAAGTTTTTAAATGGTTTTATGTTGGATTTTTAAATCCGTACCTGTGCATAGCATTCATTACAGTAGTGTCTATTACATGCAGTTATTATTATTATTATACTTTATTTATTAAGAGCCAACATATTCTGCAGTGCTGTCCATGGATACAATTCATTTAAATAAAACAATACAAGACTTGTAAGATACAGGACAAAATTTACAAACACATACAGGAGGGATTGAGGGCCCTATTCCCGTGTGAATTTACAATCTAGAAGGGTAGGAGGTTAAGAAACAGGAGGTGAGGACTGCAAGATTGAGAAAGATGTTAATACAGAGTTAGATGAGGAAAATGTTAGGTAAGTGAAATTAATTTATTATTGAGTTGGGTGGTAGGCTTCCCTGAACAGAAAAGTCTTCAGGGAGCATTTAAAGGAAGAAAGCCTGACAGCACGAGGGAGAGTGTTCCAGAGGGTAGGTGCTGCACGGCAGAAGTCCTGCAGTCTAGCATGAGAGGAGGTGGTAGTTGCGGATGCAAGGAGCAGGTCATTGTTGGATCTTAGTGGACGGGCTGGAGTATACTTGTGTATTAGAGAGGATAGGTAGAGGGGAGCGGCGTTGGTGAGAGTTTTGTATGTAAGGGTGAGAATTTTGAATTTGATTTTGCTGTGAATGGGGAGCCAATGAAAGGACTCACAGAGAGGTGCAGCAGATACAGATCGACGGGAAAGGTGGATCAGCCTGGTAGAGGCATTTAGGATGGATTGAAGGGGGGAGAGGCGGGAAAGAGGAAGGTCAGCGAGTAGGTTATTGCAGTAGTCAAGTCGGGAGATAACAAGAGAGTGGATTATTTGCTTTGTGGTGTCAGCGCTCAGAAAAGGGCGAATTTTGGAAATATTGCGTAGATGATTGCGATTGGATATGGGGGACGAAGGATAGGTTTGAGTCAAGTGTGACTCCGAGGCAGCAGACTTGGGGAAATGGTGATACCGTCAACAGGGATAGAGAAGTCAGAAGTCGGCGTAGAGCTTGAGGGGGGATAAGAAGGAGCTCAGTCTTGGACATGTTAATCTTTAGATGGTGAGAGGCCATCCAGGAAGAAATACCAGATAAGCAGTTGCTGACATGAGAGAGGACAGAGGGAGAGAGAGCAGGGGTGGAGAGGTAGATCTGGGTGTCGTCAGCAAAGAGGTGATATTTGAAGCCATAACTGTTGATAAGTTTACCCAGCGAAGAAGTATAGATGGAGAAGAGTAGAGGACCCAGAACAGATCCTTGAGGTACTCCAACAGACAGAGGCATAGGAGAGGAAGAGTCGCTGGCAAATGACACAGAAAAAGACCTGTGAGAAAGATAGGAGTGAATCCAGGAAAGAGCAGTGTCACAGAGGCCAAAAGAGCTAAGGGTCTGTAGGAGGAGGGGGTAGTCAACTGTGTCGAAGGCAGCTGAGAGGTCAAGTAAGATGAGTGTAGAGTAGTGGCCAATATTTTTAGCAGAGAGAAGATAGTTTGTTACCTTGGTAAGGGCAGTCTCAGTTGAGTGTTTTGGGCGGAATCCGGATTGCAATGGGTCAAGCAAGGAGTTGGCGGACAGGAAGTGGGTTAGGCGATTGTAAACTAGTTTTTCAAGGAATTTTGATGTTAGTGGAAGCAGTGATATGGGGCGGTAGCTTTCGGGAGAATTAGGGTCGAGGGAGGGTTTTTTGAGTATGGGAGTGACTTTTGCGTGTTTGAAAGAAGATGGGAATGAGCCGGTAGAGAGAGATAGGTTGAAGATGTGGGTAAGAGCAGGAGTGAGGGTGGAAGATAGGGAGGGTATTAGATGGGAAGGGATAGGGTCGAGTGGGCAGGTAGTGAGGCGTGAGGAAGATAGTAAGGAAGAAACTTCATTCTCAGTGGCTGGATGGAAGATACAGAGGGTGGCAGAGGGAGTAATTGGGCCTGTTGTTAGAATATTGCAGGTTGGTGTTGGGATGTTGCTTCGGATAGTACGTGTTTTGTTTAAAAAGTAGTCTGCCAGGTCTTGAGAACTAAAGACAGGTGGGGGTGGTGGAGCAGGTGGGTAGAGGAGAGAGTTAAAGGTGGAGAAGAGTCGTTTAGGGTTTGAGGAAAGAGTAGATATGAGAGAAGAGAAGTAAGTTTGCTTGGCTAAGTGAAGGGCGGAAGTGTATGAACGAAGAATAAACTTATAGTGTATGAAATCGGGTTCAGAGTGAGTTTTCCTCCAGACACGCTTCAGCAGTACGGGAGCATTTTTGCAAATAGCGTGTTTGCTGAGCATGCCAGGGCTGTAACTGACGGCGTGGTGTTTTGCGCAGCTGGGGAGGGGCAAGTGTGTCTAATGCAGAGGAGAGAGTTTTGTTATAGTGGGCTGTAGCAAGATCAGGGCAGGTTATAGTGGAGGTGTGAGGGAGGAGATTTTGAACGATTTTTGAAAATTGGAGCGGATCAACAGCATGTGTATTTCTACAGGTGCGGGTGCAGTTACATAAAAACTAGTGTATACTGTCCCTTTAAGATAACTGACCTTCAAGACATCTCTATAAAGTATCTGGGATAGAGATAGTTTCATGTTTAAATATTGAGCTACAGTGAGGACAAATATATTTCCCATAGGAGGAATAGTCTTCAAGTCAGTGGAGGAGCCTGTATGAGTAACATTTTAAGTTTAAGGGTCTTAGTCACATACTGTCCCCCCACACCTACATATTTATAAACACACCAGGTATACTCATAATAAGACTCTCTTTCCAAAAAACAGTGGTTGAAGCCTTTGTATCTTTGGGCCAGTAAAATCCATGTTATGGTTATTTCATTTAACCACACAAAGGAGTGTCCAAGGTGCCACACAAAGTATTTTTGCAGGCACTCCACATTTATGCTACATCTAGGAAACTACAACACTCAGCATGATTCAGCTTAATGGGACGTGTACTGTGCTTTTGCCCCTTTAATGTGTTCCCAGTGACCCATTTTACATGCAGAAGTGCATTAAATATTTTACAAATAACGGTTTACCTTTATTTTGCCTGTTGTATCTCTATCTATACTAAAAATTCCATACATAAAGTACTGTTTATAGAAAATCTATGCAAACAAGAATTTTTAGAAGAAGCCACGCTCACAGTGGATGGTATGACAGAGAGGTACTGAAATAGTCATTTTCCACTGTTCAATTGTAGTGCAGACTTCACAGTGGCTGAATTCACTGAATGCTAAAAGAAAAAGGGTAGAACCTTGAAGAACCATATAAATGAGAGATGCCTCCCTTAAAGCTATGGGCTTAAATGAGATGATCTAAAATGCTCGTCCGACACTGTGAGAACTCTCTCAATATTCTAGCCAGGCAATTTTTGCTATACTTCTCTAAGGGGTGTTCTCTGTATTTCTGTATGTGAAGGAGATACAAGCCCAGTGTAATGTAGTACAGCAGAACATGAGAGTTTTGTTACACTTACACTTTATGCTTTGTATTTTATATTACTTTATGCTTCCAATTGGGTCCATCCAGTATTTGTACATTTAATCTTTGCACATTCTCATTTGTATTTTAATGCATTTAGATACAGAAGTGATTTTAAAAAGTTTGATTATGTTTTGAACGTTTCTGTGTTACTTTCACAAATTAGGATCATACTTTGTATATTTCTTTGTATCTTTTACAAATTACATGGCACTTTGTATTTGCTCTATTGTAAAATAAAACACAGCTTCAGAAAGTGGGAGGATCAGGGGAGTTCTCTGGGCTGAACAGGGGAGTTCCCAGGTTATGTCTGAAGTTCTTTCCTTATTTTCATGAAATGCTGTAAGCATTTTACACAAGCTTGTCTCACTGAATTATCTCACAAGCTTTATAGAACTGAAGTTTGCTCAAAATTCACAATACACCTATATTGACATAAAATATATATATATATATATATATATATATATATATATATATATATATATATATATATATATATATATACATACACACACTAAACTAGTGGCAAAAACAAGTCAAACTGAAGTGAAAACATTTCAGTTTAATTAGTATTTGCTGCAAAGTGCGATTTTTATGAGTCCCAGGTGTTTTGCTGTTAACTTCTCTCTCCCTGTGAAATTCTGTATCCCAAAGAGCATCATTACTTTCTATGGAAGGCATCTCTCTGTTGCCCCGATGATCGTAAGTTGCACAAGACAACGAGATATTCAAAAGTGACTTGTCGCCATGTCAAGAAAGCTAAATATTAAAAAAGTGCTGACATTACTGTTTAAAGGCAGCATCACAGAGAGGCATTTTACTATACATCACAATGGGTGGCAATGCTGGTGAAATATTCCAAGCAGCATCGCCACCTACATTGGCAATATAAAGTAAAGGAACCCTTTTAAAAATATTGCACAAGAAAATAAATGCACCACAGCCTACACTATTAACTCCAAAACCACCATACGCCACACCACAATAACCCCTACACTACTTAACCCCCTATACCGCCACAACCCCCCATGGCAATAACCTCTACATTACTTAATCCCTAGACCGCCACAACCCCCATCGCAATAAGCCCTACACTACTTAAACCCTAGACCGCCACAACCCTCCACCACAAACTACTCCTAACCTATTAACCCCCTAAACTACCCCTAACCTTTTAGCCCCCTACACTACTTTACTCATTAAAAGCTTTACCCCCCAAGACCCCTAACCTAACAACCTTGATTTTTAAATTCTTAGTCCAATCAGCCAATAGAAAAAGCGTTAATTTTATTGGCTGATTGGACTAAGAATAAAAAACTCAGTCAATAGGAATGCAAGGGCACCCCTATATAAGGTAGAACCTCGCATTTTAAGCTTCAGTGTGCAACGGTGACGCATGAAGAGGACATTGGATGGAAGATTAGGAAAAGAAGACAATTGCTATAAGTTTAGGGGTTAATAGTTTAGTTCGGTGATTAGGTTAATAAGTTATGGCAGATTAAGGGTTAAAGGGACACTGAACCCAATTTTTTTTCTATCGTGATTCAGATAGAGCATGCAATTTTAAGCAACTTTCTAATTTACTCCTATTATCAAATTCTTTTCATTCTCTTTGTATCTTTATTTGAAATGCAAGAATGTAAGTTTAGATGTCGGCCCATTTTTGGTGAACACACTGTGTTGTTCTTGCTGATTGGTGGGTGAATTCACCCACCAATAAACAAGTGCTTTCCATGGTTCTGAACCCAAAAAATAGCTTAAATGCCTTCTTTTTTCAAATAAAGAAAGCAAGAGAACGAAGAAAAATTGATAATAGGAGTAAATTATAAAGTTGTTTAAAATGGCATGCTCTATCTGAATCACGAAAGAAAAAATTTGGGTTCAGTGTCCCTTTAACCCCTTAATGACCACAGCACTTTTCCATTTTTTGTCCGTTTGGGACCAAGGCTATTTTTACATTTTTGCGGTATTTGAGTTTAGCTGTAATTTTCCTCTTACTTATTTACTGTACCCACACATATTATATATCGTTTTTCTCGCCATTAAATGGACTTTCTAAAGATACCATTATTTTCATCATATCTTATAATTTACTATAAATTGTTTTATAAAATATGAGGAAAAAAATGGTAAAAACACACTTTTTCTAACATTGGTCCCCAAAATCTGTTACACATCTACAACCACCAAAAAACTCCCATGCTAAATAGTTTCTAAATTTTGTCCTGAGTTTAGAAATACCCAATTTTTACATGTTCTTTGCTTTTTTTGCAAGTTATAGGGCCATAAATACAAGTAGCACTTTGCTATTTCCAAACCACTTTTTTTCAAAATTAGCGCTAGTTACATTGGGACACTGATATCTTTCAGGAATCCCTGAATATCCCTTGACATGTATATATTTTTTTTTAGAAGACATCCCAAAGTATTGATCTAGGCCCATTTTGGTATATTTCATGCCACCATTTCACCGCCAAATGCCATCAAATAAAAAAAATCCTTCACTTTTTCACAAATTTTTTCACAAACTTTAGGTTTCTCACTGAAATTATTTACAAACAATTTGTGCAATTATGGCATAAATGGTTGCAAAATGCGATCAAATTGAAAAAAACGCTAAATTTTTCACAATTTTATGTTTCTCACTGAAATTATTTACAAACAGCTTGTGCAATTATGGCACACATGGTTGTAAATGCTTCTCTAGGATCCCCTTTGTTCAGAAATAGCAGACATATATGACTTTGGCGTTGCTTTTTGGTAATTAGAAGGCCGCTAAATGCTGCTGCGCATCACACGTGTATTATGGCTAGCAGTGAAGGGGTTAATTAGGTAGCTTATAGGGAGCTTGCAGGGTTAATTTTAGCTTTAGTGTAGAGATCAGCCTCCCACCTGAAACATCACCCCCCCTGATCCCTCCCAAACAGCTCTCTTCCCTCCCCCACCCCACAATTGTCCCCGCCATCTTAAGTACTGGCAGAAAGTCTGCCAGTACTAAAATAAAAGTTTTGTTTTGTTTAAAAAAAAAAAAAAAATCTGTGTAGGACCCCCCCCCCCTTAGCCCCAACCTCCCTGATCCCCCCCCAAACAGCTCTCTACCCCCCTCCTCTGCCTTATTGTGCACCATATTGGGTACTGGCAGCTGTCTGCCAGTACCCAGTTTGAAATCAAATGTTTATTTTATGTTTTTCTGTAGTGTAGCTTACCCCCCTTAACACCCAACCCCCCACCCTCTCCCAGATCATTAATATTTTTTATTCCCACCCTCTCTCCCACTGAGTCCCACCTTGTGCCTCTTCCACTTTAACTTTTGGCCAGGCAGTTTCACACGTGCACGCGCGCGCACGCTCCCGTGCACGTGCACGCGCACCCACACGCGATCCCGCACCCCTCCTCTACTGATGGCTGCCTTCACACCTCCCTGGATACGCTCCCACCCACCAACGATCATAGCCAGCAATAGCCGATGCAGAGAGGGCCACAGAGTGGCTCTCTCTGCATCGGACTGCTTAAAAAAGTTATTGCAGGATGCCTCTATATCGAGGCATCACTGCAATAACATGAAAGCAGCTGGAAGCGATCAGGATCGCTTCCACTGCTTTCAAAGACCAACGACGTACAGGGTACGTCCTTGGTCGTTAAGGACATTTTTTTGGAGGACGTACCCTGCACGTCGTTGGTCATTAAGGGGTTAATAGTGTACCGGTGTAAGGATGTGCTAGGGGTTAGGGCATGTAAGGGGTTAATAGTATTTAGTAACATTATATGTATATACAATGTTTAAAGGACCACTCAATGCAATAGAATTGCATAATTAACAAGTGGATAATAAATTACAAAGATTACCTACTCTGAATTTCAAATAAGCAGAAGATTTTTTTTCCGACACATTTGATTTTTTTTCTCCCATTTTCCGGCCCCTTGTATCATGTGACAGACATCAGCCAATCACAGGCTAGTATACATATACCCTGTTAGCTTGTGCACATGCTCAGTAGGATCTTGTTCCCCAGAAAGTGTGAATATAAAAAAACGGTGCAAAATGCGATAATGTAAGTAAATTGTTAAGTGTCTTAAAATGGCATGATCAATCTGAATCATAAATGTTTATTTTGACTTGAGTGCCCCTTTAAATTATATGCATTTTCTGGTATAATGCGTATTATATAGTTTTAAAAAGCTTTTTTTTCTGTGTTTTTTTATTTTAAACATTATTATTTATATTCTACATATAATTTATGTTTTCAAAGTCAGTAGCCCCAACTTTAAAAAAATTTCATAACAGCATTTGTTTAAAGGGATAGGATAGTCAAAATTAAACTTGCATTACTCTGATAGAGCATGTAATTTTAAGACATTTTTAAATTAATTTTTATTTTTAAATGTGCTTTGTTCTCTTGGTATCCCTTGTTGAAAAAGAATATGCACATATCCTACACTAGTGGGAGCTAGCTGCTGATTGGTGCCGCCTGCCCACATTTGTCACTTGTGATTGGCTGACTTGATATGTTCAGCAAGCTGCCAATGTTCCTTCAGCAAAGGATAACAAGAGAATGAAGCAAATTTGATAATAGATGTAAATTGGAAAGTTGAACATTTTGAGGTTTCCTGTGCCTTTAAAGGGACACTGAACCCAAATATTTTCTTTCGTGATTCAGATAGAGCATGCAATTTTAAACAACTTTTTAATTTACTCCTATTATCATTTTTTTTCTTCGTTCTCTTGCTTTCTTTATTTGAAAAAGAAGGCATCTAAGCTATTTTTTGGTTCAGACCATGGAAAGCACTTGTTTATTGGTAGGTAAATTTACCCACCAATCAGCAAGAACAACACAGTGTGTTTACCAAAAATGGGCCGGCATGTAAACTTACATTCTTGCATTTCAAATAAAGATACCAAGAGAATGAAAAGAATTTGATAAAAAAAAATTGGGTTCAATGTCCCTTTAACTTTGCAAATTTAAAAATGATGCAGTTAAAGGGACAGTCAAGTCCAAAAAAACTTTCATGATTTAAATAGGGCATGCAATTTTCCAATTTACTTTTATCACCAATTTTGCTTTGTTCTCTTGGTATTCTTAGTTGAATGCTAAACCTAGGAGGTTCATATGCTCATTTCTTAGACCTTGAAGACTGCCTCTAATCTGAATACATTTTGACTGTTTTTCACCACTAGAGGGTGTTAGTTCATGTGTTTCATATAGATAACATTGAGCTCATGCACGTAAAGTGACCTAGGAGTGACCACTGATTGGCTAAACTGCATGTCTGTCAAAAGAACTGAAATAAGGGGGCAGTCAGCAGAGGCTTAGATACAAGATAATTACAGAGGTAAAAAGTGTATTATTATAACTGTGTTGGATATGCAAAACTGGGGAATGGGTAATAAAGGGATTATCTTTCTTTTTAAACAACAAAAATACTGGTGTTGACTGTTCCTTTAAGTAATGTAATAATGGCATATACTGTAAGAACATGATTCACATAGAGAATACAACTTTCTAATTTACTTCTATTATCTAATCTGTTTCATTCTCTTGGTATCCTTTGTTGAAGGAGCAGCATCGCACTAATGGTTTCTAACTGAACACATTGCTGTTCATTGGCACTTCACGGATCAGCCCCAATTTTTTTAATATATCAATAGACCAACGGAGTGCGAGCCTCGCGAACCCAAGCAGGCAGTTTCTAATCAGGCTGCCTATGTTTTGAATATCAGGGCCAAGGACTTCCAGGTTCTTCCCTTTTTCTTATACAATCCAGTGAATTCAGCCCTGTGAAGTCTGCACTATAATTTCTCTCTAAACTAGAGAATCTTTCATTATTAGACCAATAAAAAATAATGAAGCTCTCTGGGAAACTGAAGCTGTCAGTTTTTCAGTTTTATTTCAAATAGAACAAGTACAAAGTGCAATGTAATTTGTAAGATATGCATATTCAAAGTATGAGCTTAATTTGTTTAAGTTACACAGAAACTTTCAGAGCATAATCGGAATTTGTAAAATCACTAAAATCCTAAATACACTGTTCTATATGCATTAAAATAGAAAAATGAAAGTGCAAAGTTTAAATGCAGCAGAACTGTCATGTCATGCAGTGCTATATTGCACAGGGCTAGCTTGTCACTAACATACAGAAATGCAGGGAACCCCCCCCCCCTTGCAGAAGTAAATCAAAATCTGCCTTATTTGAATCTCACTAGAGATTTTGCAGTGCTGGAGGGTCATTTTATATTATCTTGTCTGAATGAAAAGGTTTATATCATCAGATCCTAAGTATTTGTCTTATTGTGTATACAGTAAGAGATTAAATGAGGATTTTTTGCAAATATAGAGAGATAAGCTAATGAGTTCAGTCCATTTGATTGGATTGTGGTTTCAATTAGCAGGGACAGCTATTTCACATACAAAAACAAACCCAAATGCGAACAATTGAATGCACTCCAGCAGGTAAAATAGCTCTTTTGATGTCATTTGAACTAGCTGCTATTGACTGTTCTATCTGTTTTGATTGTTCTGAAAATTTCAATACTAAGTTGTTTAAAAAAAAAAAAAAGCAGGACCAGACAGAAGGGATATAAACAGTAAACCTGAGTACTTTTACTGTTTACTGTCCCTTTAAGAGAAATAATTTGATGATAAAGTCAATCAATTAAAAATTATGAGTAAAAAAGATACAAACAAAGGGAAACAGACAGATAGTGGAAAAGAGGGAAACTGTTACAAAAAATAAACAAAGATTTGGCAAATTCAGGAAACTTTTCAACCCCGTCTGAGCAATAGAATATATATTGCATAATGTGTTACAGCCCTGTCTGCCAGACAACTTACAGTACTGTCCCTAAAAATAAGGAACATGTGGTCAACTTAATTTACGTCAGTGGTTATCAAACTTTTGCAGCCTGTGGCCTGGCACACCTGTGTTCTTAATGCTGAACTCTTGTGTCATAAACACACGCACTCACACATATATTATTATGCATTCTCTTGTTGTAGATTATATACCATTCCTTTGAGTAGCAGGGGCACGAACCCTCTGTCAGTGACATAGTATTCCCCAGGTGCACAAGCTACTTAATTTTCAGCAATCGTTTTATATGTGGTTATGGTTGCGAGGAGTCCAGTATTAAACTGGACAGTCCAGTATTTTAACAGGCTGTCCAGTAAAATCTTCACAAAAATACTGGACACTTGAATCTCCATTTTTTATTTTTTTTTAGTCAGTGAGTGTTAGCTAAATGTAAAAGGTCTCCTATGCCTGAATGCATTAAAAATATTGAGCAGAAAGAAGCGTGGAGCAGTCACAAGTGTCAAATCGTTTCTGTCTATGTATGTTACTGACAGTTAAAGAGGGAAAATAATTGATTGTATGTTTCTGGCAGCCGAGGGGTAAAATTACTGCTTAGTTGTGAAAAATATACACTATGGGTTGATGTAGAGCTTTAGTGGGGTCAAATTATTACATATTATGAGCTTAATTACAAGTGGAGCTAACTGTCCTCAAGGCAAAACATTAGTTCTCCCAGATTAGCACGAGTATTACAAGTAAAAAGTTAGCGCGTGAGCAAAAGACTTCAGAACTTTGGATATTGTGACTGCGATAACTCCCATTCCCCATAGGCTTCTATGGGGTGTACAAAAGAAACCTTTCCATTTTATTGCTCGTGCGCTATCCAGAAGCTGCACTAGACCACTAAAGCTGAAGGTGTGTTAGGAATACTTCTCATTCCTATGTTTTACTGGAAAGAGGTGTGCTAATTTTAAGCACAATTGAATGATTTTGCTATTGTCGCCCGCACAAGCATTAGCACGACAAATTTTTAAAGATGGTTTATTTGTAAAATAATTACCGATTAGTTATGGCAAACATCTTGCCATTCCTCTGCCTGCATCTCATACTGTATTTAGTTGATTGATGATGAATCCTGCTTAATCCGATTGTTGCGTGCCCCCTTTGGCGTCCAGCTCGTGGCACACGCAACAATTGGATAAAACCGGATTAGTCATCGATCAACTAAAGACAGTATGAGATGCAGGCAGATGAAAGGCAAGATGTTTGCCATAACTAATCGGTAATTATTTTACAAATAAACCGTCTTTAAAAAATGTAATGAATGAAAGTGCCCGTTTTTAAGACTGTGTATTAAAGTGCTTAAGTTTACAATCACTTTAACATTTAAATAGATTAAACAGTCATAATATATATTAATTATAAAGTGAGCTACACAGATGGTGTAGTCACATCCATTACAAACAATAATTTTTTAATTAGTTCACTCATTCATCTACAGATCATCAACGCCATCTTTTATTTCATGCCGAACATGTAAGATTTAATCTATTGGTTTATGTGGACCTTGATGGAATTGAAGGCAGAGGTAGAGTTTGTATGAACAGACTGAAAAAGAAGCAGATTAGATAGGACAGAAAATCTAGTCTAGGACAGGCTGGGTTTAAATTGATTTTTTTAATTCTTTAGTGTGGAACAAGTAAGGTCAGCAACATATGATATCTGATATCAGGACTGGTCTTTGCAACATCACAGTCTGCAACAGGCCAGGTCAGCAACAAAAACAAACAACAGTTTCATATTGTAGGACAGCCAGGACCGGCAACATAACAGAAAAACTGGATTTTACCATTTCATATTCTGGAACAAGCCAGGTCAGCAATCTAAAAGCAGGAGTGGTCATTGCAATACTGTAGTTAGTGAAACAGGGTCACTACTTTGAAGACAGAATCAGGCAGGCTTATATAGTCTGATGGCCTGGGTCAGCAACTTGTAGACAGAGAAAGACAGACTCATGAACAAAGACAGATTGGCAACATGTAGACAGAACAGGACAGGCTCATGGACAAAGCCAGATCAGCAACATGTAGACAGAACAGGACAGGCTTTGTAGTCAGAAGGACTAGAACTGTACAGCAACTTGCAGACAGCAAAGGGCATACTCATAGCAACTGATTGGGTCAACAACTAGTAGACAGAAAAGGGGATACTCATAGCAACCAATTGGGTCAACAACTTGCAGACAGAAAAGGGCATACTCATAGCAACTGATTGGGTCAACAACTAGTAGACAGAAAAGGGCATACTCATAGCAACTGATTGGGTCAACAACTAGTAGACAGAAAAAGGCATACTCATAGCAACTGATTGGGTCAACAACTAGTAGACAGAAAAGGGCATACTCATAGCAACCGATTGGGTCAACAACTAGTAGACAGAAAAAGACATTCTGTAACACACTGCCAGGTGCAGGAGCCAGGCCAAACGCAACTTCACAAAGAAAGAACCTTGCATGACCTAGCATATGTCTGCATGGCTGTGCAGATAGAGAGCAGCATGGGACAAACAGCACAGCTGACAGTCCTCCAGGGAAACAGCGCACCATCTGTACATAGCAGGTAAGTACCTTCTTGTAACGCTGCTGTTCTAGGCAAGTAGCTTTACAAGACTCCATTATATATAAACTATTTGACCTCGCAACAAGCTATACAGTGACTGCTGAAATCAGTGCTGAAGCTCATTTTTAGAAAACCCTAAATTACTATAAGCTCATTGTTATCAAGTCCTAATGGACATCAAAGGAGATAAGATAAGCATTCTCATAAGGCTTTTTATAGCATTCATTACTGCTAGCAAAACAAATGCTTATAAACATATTTTTTATTATGATCTAATTGCATATAAAAACATTTTTTCTTATAAGTTACTACTTTTCTAAAACTGGGAAGTAAATAAAATTGGGTATTAATAAGTAATTATGCCATAACTATGTGCTTTTCCTTGACAACAATGCATTCCTAACAAGATAATACTCAGCCTCACCCATAAGACACTATTTAAAACCCGCACACTCATCTTATAGATACAAATTCCATGTGCAGATTCACGGTGGGAGATCCACAAACAAATGGTTATCTCTAGATAAATGCTGACTTGTGAGATCTGTGAGATCTGTCAGGATGTAGGGTCTCAATAAATAAACTGAATGAAAGTAGTAACAAATGTTATTTTTACATAATTATTACAAGTTATTACATATAGTAAATCTGTGACTGGTGCTTGCGTATAGTTTAAACTGTTAAAGGGAAACTAAACACTAAATACATCCCTCTAATCATGGTGCTGCCATTATGGAACTTAGGTTACACTGCAGGTATCTGAAGGAGAGTTGTTGCACATGCGCAAGCAGGTCAGTACTGGAATGTAGTGAGAACTAGATCCCTTTAAAGGACCAGTAAACACAGTAGATTTGCATAATCAACAAATGCAAGATAACAAGACAGTACAATAGCATTTACTCTGAATTTAAAATGAGTAGTAGATTTTTTTCTAACAAATTTCAAAGTTATGTATATTTCCACTCCCCCTGTACCATGTGATAGCAATCAGCCAATCACAAATGCATATACGTATAGTCTGTGAATTCTTGCACATGCTCAGTAGGATCTGGTGACTCAAAAAGTGTAAATATAAAAGACTGTGCACATTTTTTTTTAATGCACGTAAATTGGAAAGTTGTTTAAAATTACATGCTGTATCTGAATTATGAAAATTTAATTTGACCTGAGTGTCCCTTTAATGTAGACAAGGCAACATTTTTTTTATATCATTACAACTGACAAAAGCTTGAGACTGTGACTTGTTTTAAACCAGTTTCTAATCTAAAACAGGGTATTTATTTTTAATTAAAGTTCTGGTCTTGAGCAAAACCATGTTTTGCTTTTATGCTGGTGCAACCATCCCCCTTATCCACCAATTGCTGTGTGGGGGTTGTTCTTACCAGCCAGTGAGGAACAAGTAAGCCCCAATAAGGTATTTTTTATATCATCCATTTCAAGGGCTTTAGGGACATGGTATGGAAAAATGTTCTTTCACGATTCAGTTAAATCATGCAATTTTTAACAACTTTCTAATTTACTTCTATTATCACATTTGCTTAATTTTGTTTGTTAAAGGAACAGCAATGCGCTACTGGGAGCTAGCTGAACACATCTGATGAGCCAACGACAAGAGTCATACATGTGCAGCCACCAATCCGTAGCTAGCATGTGCTGCTCCTGAGCCTACCTAGGTATCCTTTTCAACAATGGATACCAAGAGAAAGAAGCAAAATAGCTCATTGTCTATCTGGATCATGATAATATAATTTAAATTTTACTGTTGTGCAAAATATATTAGTACATTTTCTTTCATATTTTGCATTACTGTTTTTTTTTTTTTTTAAGATGATAATGGATACAATTGTATTCAAATAACATTGCACATGGTAAGTTTTAGCTTTCATTTATGCATCTCCTGCATACTGTATGTATCCAACTTTATTGGCCCTAACTAACAATCTGTTATCTCACACAATCTACTAAAATGTTTCCAAAATACAAGCAACATGTGTCTGTTGTGTAATCTGGTGCAGTTCTTTTTCACAATACATTCAACCAATTTTAATATATTTTAGCAAAAAGCACAAGCTAATGTAATATGCAACATCTTGGGTAGAATAAACCCCATGTTCTCCTGACATGAAGCACATGACCCCAAAGATGCATAAGTTTGTTTAATAAATTGACTTTTATTAGATATGTTCTCCCCTAGTACTAGTACCTAGTCTACACAGTGCAGGACCCCCCTCCCCAGCCTACATAGTGCAGGACCCCCCCCCCCCATAGCCTACACAGTGTAGGACCCCCCTAGCCTACACAGTGCAGGCCCCCCCAGTCTACACAGTGCAGGACCACCCCATAGCCTACACAGTGCAGGACCCCCCCAGTCTACACAGTGCAGGACCCCCCCAGTCTACACAGTGCAGGACCCCCCCAGTCTACACAGTGCAGGACCCCCCCCCCCCAGTCTACACAGTGCAGGACCCCCGTCTAAACAGTGCAGGACCCCCCCCAGTCTACACAGTGCAGGACCCCCCCCAGTCTACACAGTGCAGAACCCCCCCCTTGCCTACACAGTGCAGCCCCCCCAGCCTACACAGTGCAAGACCCCACACACACACCAAGGGACATTTTTATATACATTAATTTTCATTTTTTTTTATAAGGATCTCATATTTACTGAGCACACACAAAGCAAAAGATGAGACACCTTATGACCGCACACAGTCGGTACAGTGAGATCAACATCCTTTTAGCTCACACACACCCACACCACGGGAAAACCCTGCTGGCTTTACATTTACAGGACATCGCCACCCTGGGTTTCGTCTCTGTCTCTCTTGCGGTCACAGAAGGACCCTTCCATACTCTTTACACACAACAAATCAAGGTCATCTCTCATCAGTAACTTCACACTTCAGACCAGGAGGCAACTCTTTTTACATAACACACACAGACCAGGGGACAAAATGTTTTACTGATCTCAGATCCTACATGTAAAGGCAAGTGGGCACCCCTCTTTACTGACATAGATATTACACATACAGATCAGGAACAGCACTGCATATTCAGACATTTATTAACACACATCCAAGACAAATATATACAGCTTTAATGACTACACAAACTCAGACAGTGACACACATTCATATGCTATGGTACACTTCATGCCATACAAAATCACACTGTATTTGTGGCACTAAGCACAAATTCACACACTTTGCCCAAGCATACATTTTACATGGTGTCTGCTGTTGTCACTTACTGAGCGTCTTTTTTCTTCCCAGTAGACCCCATTATCATGATGTAGATGTAGCTGAGGTCATGGAGATGAGCAGAGCCAGATCTGTATCCCATTCTGGGATTGAGGAGTTGCCAGGGGCTGTCACTCGTCCCCACCCATCCTCCTTCTGATTCCTGCCCTACACGTGCCTCTAACACTATTGTAACTTTGGTCTAGTACAAAATAACCTGCTTAGAGAAATAGTCCTGGCTACGCTTGTCACATATTAGCATCAGAACTCCCTCCCCTTCTGTGGCACACACACTCCTCCCACTCACACTTATACAATGTAGCTATATTAACCCTCAGGTTTCAGTCAACCTGCTTGTTAGTTAGTGCTCTAGACACATCCTGTCTGAGTTCTAATCTCACACACTGTGTAATGCACAACGTTACAGAAAATCAACTAGCCTGTGTCATGTAAATATTCAGTCTCAGAACTCTCACAGTCCTATCAATATAAGCAGACATACTTACACCTAAACCCAGTCTCACAAATACACAAACAGGTTACACCTACACACATAGTATACTCATTTACATACCCTGTGTTTTGTCTGGAATTAAAGTGAAATACATTTGATAAGAAGGAAGAATTACACTGCTCAAAAAAATAAAGGGAACACTAAAATAACACATCCTAGATCTTAATGAATAAAATATTCTAATTAAATACTTTGTTCTTTACATAGTTGAATGTGCTGACAACAAAATCACACAAAAATAAAAAAATGGAAATCAAAATTTTCAACCCATGGAGGTCTGGATTTGGAGTCACACTCAAAATTAAAGTGGAAAAACACACTACAGGCAGATCCAACTTTGATGTAATGTCCTTAAAACAAGTCAAAATGAGTCTCAGTAGTGTGTGTGGCCTCCACGTGCCTGTATGACCTCCCTACAACGCCTGTGCATGCTCCTGATGAGGTGGCGGATGGTCTCCTGAGGGATCTCCTCCCAGACCTGGACTAAAGCATCCACCAACTCCTGGACAGTCTGTGGTGCAAAGTGAAGTTGGTGGATGGAGCGAGACATGATGTCCCAGATGTGCTCAATTGGATTCAGGTCTGGGGAACGGGAGGGCCAGTCCATAGCATCAATGCCTTCATCTTGCAGGAACTGCTGACACACTCCAGCCACATGAGGTCTAGCATTGTCTTGTATTAGGAGGAACCCAGGGCCAACCGCACCAGCATATGGTCTCACAAGGGGTCTGAGGATCTCATCTTGATACCTAATGGCAGTCAGGCTACCTCTGGCGAGCACATGGAGGGCTGTTCGGCCCCTCAAAGAAATGCCACCCCACACCATTACTGACCCACTGCCAAACTGGCCATGCTGGAGGATGTTGCAGGCAGCAGAACGTTCTCCACGGCGTCTCCAGACTGTCACGTCTGTCAAATGTGCTCAGCGTGCCCCTGCTTTCATCTGTGAAGAGCACAGGGCGCCAGTGGCGAATTTGCCAATCTTGGTGTTCTCTGGCAAATGTCAAACGTCCTGCACGGTGTTGGACTGTAAGCACAACCCCTACCTGTTGACGTTGGGTCCTCATACCACCCTCATGGAGTCTGTTTCTGACCGTTTGAGCAGACACATGCACATTTGTGGCCTGCTGGAGGTCATTTTGCAGGGCTCTGGCAGTGCTCCTCCTGTTCCTCCTTGCACAAAGGCGGAGGTAGCGATCCTGCTGCTGGGTTGTTGCCCTCCTACGGCCTCCTCCACGTCTCCTGATGTACTGGCCTGTCTCCTGGTAGCGCATCCATGCTCTGGACACTACGCTGACAGACACAGCAATCCTTCTTGCCACAGCTCGCACTGATGTGCCATCCTGGATGAGCTGCACTACCTGAGCCACTTGTGTGGGTTGTAGACTCCGTCTCATGCTACCACTAGAGTGCAAGCACCACCAGCATTCAAAAGTGACCATAACATCAGCCAGAAAGCATAGGAACTGAGAAGTGGTCTGTGGTCACCACCTGCAGAACCACTCCTTTATTGGGGGTGTCTTGCTAATTGCCTATAATTTCCACCTGTTGTCTATCCCATTTGCACAACAGCATGTGAAATTGATTGTCACTCAGTGTTGCTTCCTAAGTGGACAGTTTGATTTCACAGAAGTGTGATTGACTTGGAGATACATTGTGTTGTTTAAGTGTTCCCTTTATTTTTTTGAGCAGTGTATTTTGTTGCCTATAATATTTTGCTAGGGAACTTCAAATATTGCAAATCAGTTCCACAAAATAGCCTAATTGTTGGAGAAAGGTTAAAAAAGAGAATACAGAGAATAAAGATGGCTGGCCGACCAGGGCTAAATTTGCTATTAAACACAGTAGGCAACTGCCTACTTTGTAATGCACTGTAATATAACTTTGCAATGCACTGTGAAATTATGGCTTTCGTTTGAATTATGGGAAAGGTATTCTGAGTCTGCTAATATTTCTAAAAATGTATTCCCCATAAGATATTTAATAATTTATTATGATTACTTTTGTAGTAACATTTGTGAATATTATGCTATTTTTAGAGAGACTGAGGCTAGTTTTGTTTACAAATGTTGCAATTTGCCTCACCTGGTAACATTATACACAGTGATTGCATAGAGCACTGCACACAGTTGTTTAAACCTAGCCCTATTTGGCTGCATTCAAATGTGATACGATAACAACACTCAGCAGGGTTTTCAAGTGGTTTATTCTGGACAGCTCTTGATTTGCAAAACTACATATTATAGACAAGTGTCAGTTTTATTCTTATAAAACATTTATTTTGTATGTAGATCTTTTGAAATACATACTTAAAGAGATATGAAACCCAAATGTTTTATTTTATTATTCAGAAAGAGAGTGCAATTGTTAACAACTTTCTAATGTATTTATATTATCATTTTTTGTTTGTATTCTTGGTATATTTTGTTGAAAAGTATGCTTCTTAGCCGGCCCATTTATATGGCAGCAGTTTTGCAAGAATTATATATATTTGCAAGAGCACTAGATGGCAGCACTATTCCCTGTCATGTGGTGCTCCAGATGACTACCTAGGTATCTCTTCAACACAGAATATCATGGGAACAAAGTAAATTTGAGAATAGTAGTAAATTGGAAACTTTTTAAAAATGGTCTGCTCTGTCTGAATCACAAAATAAATGTTTGGGTTTCATTTCCCTTTTATTTCTAACAGGGGCCCCAGGGCAAAGGTTGGGGTATGGCCCCCCAATTCAACAGTACATTTTCTGGCTGTTTGATACCAGCAGAAGCTAAAAAAAACAGCAGACTTATAGGGCTCTCCTCTGCCGGGCAGCAATCGGCTGCCCGTATTTAACATTGCAAATGAGCGCTATTTTGGGCTCGCATGCAGCCCCACCCCCTGCTCATGCATAGCCAATCACGCACTGGCAGGAGCTGTCAATCTCCCCAGTCAGACGAGACTGGGGAGATTCACCTTCTCCACCCAAGAGGTGGAGAACAGAGTAGGGAAGCAGCAGTCTGATGAGCACTGCTTGATAAATCCTGACTTTGGGTTCTCTTGTGAGAACCTGCAGTCGAAGTGAGGAGAAGGGCTTGATAAATCACGCCCATAGTAGCAAGAGGAGCTACTCCTCTGTGATTGGGAGTTGTCATTATCCCTTGATTACTCTGCACAGGAACATAAGCACTGTAGTTCCTGTACAAATATGGTGGCAGGTTTTTCTGTATGGCCACACTGTGTAGACCCTCTTGGAAACCCTGCCACCATTTGCAAAGGCAAAGCTATAAACTTAGCTTACTCTGTGAGTTGTGTTTTGTGGGGGGAGTGGAACACAGAGAGGGGTGCAAGGCATGATACAGGTAGTGCACAGGCCACCCTGTAGCCAAACACGTACTCAATGCGGTAGAGTTGGCTCAGTCTCACTTGAGACCTCTGAGGTCCCTGTAGTTACCCATGATTCCTGTTATATACTCTGCATACAATACTTCAAAATTTACTTTAACGTTCCTTTGATTTCTACTGAACATTTATTGTTCTGGGATTTTACATGGACAGAAAACACCTTCTAATTATAATTAATTTCTGCTGTGCTGCTATAGAATAAAATATAGAAATCTTAACATTTTTAAAACAAAAACATCCTTTTTACAGCAATTATTTTTCAGTAGCCAAACCCTACCCACCATTTGCCTTGTTTGGAAGAGCCAATCTGGGCTTTAGTCTGCAGACAACAAGCACAACTGCTGGTGCAATGATAAATGCCGACAGCTACATTGTATCATGTCCGCTCTCACTATAATAAATTAACCCCTAAGTCTCACACTTTTGTGATTATCCCTAACAGTACTGGCGTTATTAAAATTGTTTTTTTAGAGTGGATCACGTGATCGTGACTTTCATAGATAACTATTGTAATTCGTTTCCATACGAACCGCTGTTAACCCATCTAAATGCATCTTTTAGGTTGTCAGGATGGGCAGATTGTGTACTGTTTCTCTATCAGTATTGGGTCGCTTTGCAACTTTCACAAGTATTGTTTTAAACTATATTTACAACTATTGTTTATTAAAGCACAGTTTCCATTTAGGAATGAACTGAAAACAAATGGCGACTATGAGTTTCTATGCAAACGACTTATAATACTTTCTGGATTTTAACATTATTTAAACTGTAAATCATGAACTTGCTACATTGTATCTGGCTAGGAGACTGTTAAATGAGATCACACCTTTGTGCTCAGGTTTTTATAGGGGCTGCGCCTCGATGCACCCTAAGTACAAACACAGTCACAAAAGTGCCTTTCAAAGTACCTGCGCCTATATTACTGAACTGGTAAATTGGAATAAGCATTTGTGTCCCTGATTTCAATAATGTAATCCCCCAGGATTACCCTAAACTGTCTGGATAATAGAACAGGTCTTCATCCTATGCTGCCCTTGTAGATACCACACCCCTTTGATTTTTTTAAATGTATCTATGGTTCTATTAGGTAATCACCTGATTTGTAATGGTGAACACAGTCCTATTAGCCACCTGAACATGGGGCCATTTCTTTAAAAAGAGGGGTCACTTACCCAATTTTAGTGCTTGACAACAGATAATACCCTCTTCCATATGAGGATTATTTTATGTGTTATGTATTCAGTCTATAGTGGCAGCTTTAGCTTTACAGTAAATACTAATTACCAAGGCGATTACCTGAAAATCAGATGGGAGTGTCATCCGCTTATTCAAATGAGAGAAGTACTCAATTTCAAATGGAGTCTTATAGCCCTCTAATTAAAGCAAAGGGAAGCAATGGGTTAAAAAGTTGTCCCCTACTCGTCATAGAAAATCAACCTGTATCCCTGGACTTGGTGATTGCTACTTCTCGGATGATCACCTGTATCCCTCTTTCAAAGAGGAACTTATTCCATTTCAAATTAGGGGATCACTTTTCTCTCTTGGTCAAGAGGGATGGACTCTGTTAGACCACCCTCCTCCTCAACCCAAACTCCTTTTTGGTAAAGGTAATTGACTTTCTAACCATGATTACCTGCATCCTAGGGACACATGACCTTTCATTTGAAAGGTCAGACTCCCCTATTTAAAATGTATTTCACCACAAGCAATAATAAAGCAATAGGCAATAATGAAGTACCTCTGCTGCTGTGATGTCAATATTTCCTTGTACTATGACAATACAATGAGGAAAAGTGTGCATGCATTTAAAGGGATATGAAACCCAATTTTTTTTCATTCATGATTCAGATAGAGCATGTAATTTTTAACAACTTTCTAATTTACTCCTAATGTCCCTTTAAGAATAAACAATCAGTAAATACAGTAGATTTGAATGATCAACAAATGTATGATAAAAAAATACAATATCAATTAGTCTGAACTTCAAATGAGTAGCATATTTTTTTTTCTAACAAATTTCAATTATGTCTAATTCTAATCCTCCTGTATCATGTGTCAGCCATCAGCCATTTTATTCTGTGAATTCTTGCACCAGATTACAGAGATTGTGGCTCAAAAATTATAAATATAAAAGGACTGTGAACATTTTGTTAATGAAAGCAAATTGGAAATTGGTTTAAAATTACCCATGCACTTTCTGAATCATAAAAGTTTAATTTTGACTTGAGTGTCCCTTTAATTAAAGCAGAGGGTTATAGTAATATGAAAAGTCAGTGCCCAAATGATGCCTAGGGAATCATTTCTCAATGGCTGTTGGTAGACCTGCCTCCACCATCATGAAATCAAAACAACAATTTATTCAGGACAGAAATATAATTAAAGAAAAAAAGGGTACACATTCTAACATACCCTCTTTTAGATGCAACAAATGAAAAAAAAAAAAACATGACTTTAAAGTGATGGTAAATCTGAGCATTTAAAAAATGCTAGGGTTTACCATCACTAAAAATAAAATGGACTTTTAGTGATGTTTCTTTAAAAAAGGTACTAAACTCACCCTTTCTGTGCCGCAGCTCCTCGCTAAAGTCAGCGCCTCCGGCCACCCATGGCACAGCACTCTTTTCTCAATGAGGTGACATTTCCATCTGTAAACCAATAACCGTGCTAGCATACAGAAACTGTCAGATGACTAGCATGGCTATTGGTTTAGAGGTGGAAACGTCACCTAATTGAGGAAAGAGAGCTGTGCCGTTGGTGGCCCGAGTCACTGACTTTAGCACGGAGCAGCGGCACAGAAAGGGTGAGTTTAGTACCTTTTTTTAACAAACTCCTTACAGGAAGTCCAGTTTATTTTAGTGATGGTAAATCCTAGTGTTTTTTAAATGCTTGGATTTACCATCACTTTAATGTTCTTGATAATCTATAATATCAGCACTGGTGCCAAATTTAAAAATACTGCCCTATGTAAAATATATGACAAAAACGCATATAGAATCACCATGATTATTATGAAAGAGACTTACTGACAACCAGCTTCACTGAAAATAAATTGCCTGTTCTGAAGCTGCCACTTGTCACCCGTGAATTACACCTAGAATTCTATGCTGACATTAACAATCTGAGCCTCTTCACGATTTGAAGCTGTTGGTTTCACTTTAAGTGGAGCTAAAACACCTGTGGTTACAAGTGCACGACAGGAAATCATTTCATTACACCAATCTGTAGATATGAGAAAACAATACATTCTTTTGTAATGTATAATTGATTCTCACCTAGCTGAAAACAGTATCAGTGTTTTTCTTCAGAGACCTACACCAAGTTATAAGAGAATTTTCCAAATAAATTATATGATAAAAAAGATATGAAATATTGCTCCTTTAGTAGAAAAAAATGTTAAAGGGACAGTCTACTCCAGAATTTGTATTGTTTAAAAGATAGATAATCCCTATATTACCCATTCCCCCAGTTTTGCATAACCAACATGTTTATATTAATATACTTTTTTTTTTTACCTCTGTGATTACCTTGTACCTAAGCTTCTGCAGACTGCCCCTTATCTCAGTTCTTTTGACAGACTTACATTTTAGCCAATCAGTGCTGATTCATAAATAACTCACAACAGGGCCACCACTAGAAATTTTTACTTACTTAACCATTGATAAGCCCCCCCCCCCATTGACATGTGCAATTTTTGACCAAGTGACTAAAACCTATATGCACTTTATTCTTAAGTGTAGTCAAACTTGGAAGTCTTGTAAATGTAATAACACTGAAACACACTGACACACTCATACACTGAAACACACTCACACATAAGGATTCACATATAGACACTCTAGCAGACACGCAAAGAAACACACAAACACACTGAGACACAGACACCCACACAGGCACTCAGCACTTGTTTACATTGACTTGACAAGTAATGAGGTAGACTACAGTTTTGTCAAAAAAAGTTGATTTACAAGGTGAAATATGGAGTTCTGATTATCTTTTTGTCAAGGAAGATGCCAAATATATGATGACAACAGTATGCAGTGGCTGAAAGGAAGGGCCCTGAACTGCCTAAACAATAATTTAAAGGTTAAGTGGTGGATTGGTGACTTATGGAAAGGTCTCATTAGTCTCAAAGTCTGTAGAAAGATGTGAATAATCAGTAGTAAGGTCAAAATGTCCTAAAAAGGAACACACAATGGACACACACACAAACTCAAACACAAACTTGCACATCCAAGGAAACACCCACAGAGACAGCCTCAGAAAATACACACACACAGACACCCACCCACCCACAGAAAACCCACAAAGACATATATACACACACACAAGCTCACAGAGACATCTACAGAAAACACACAAAGACATACACACCCACCCTCACAGAGGCATCCACAGAAAATACACAAAGACATACACGCACACACACACCCTCACAGAGACATCCACAGAAAATGCACAAAGATATACACACATGCCCTCACAGAGAGACCCACAGAAAAAAAATACATACACACTCAAACACCAACAAAAGCACATAAACACACAGACACCCACAGAAACATTCACGGGAGGTAACATTTCTTTACATTGCCACCCCCTAAAAAGCAGAAATTAAGAGATCACTTTTTAAAGAATCTTATTTGTAAATGTGGAATATTATTTCTTAATGTGCAAACAAAAATATTTTAAATTTAAAATTCTACATTAATGATCTGTCAGAATGGGTAGATGAATAAAAGTACTTTTGAAAGGTTGACATATGTTTCCCCATGGGTTTCCCCCATTTCCCCAACCAAGAGCACCACTTCAAATCTTGTGTACAAATGTTCCCATCTGTCAGCTGTACTTATGGATTTTGAAAATGCTGTACTCTATATGGTCTATAGCCTGAGAAGATAACTTTTTATGCAGATGTAAAAATCTTAGATAAAATGCCTCCTGGCATCTGTAAAGTCCTTGCATAAAGGGGCAGTAAACCGGAATGTAATAAAAAATATATATATAAATCATATCTGCCAAAAGGGCACCTACCATTTTTGTATTGAAGAGGAAACATTTCTGCATGGTTTTAAATATAGAATTTCTACAAGTCTGTCTCCCACTGTGCATAGTGATTTAGTACATACTCAGAAATCCTCTCAAATACTAATGTTTTACTCCTTGTAATCACATTTCCTGCGCTCAATAGAACTCTGCTGTAGTGCCCTCTGGTGGCTGCCCAAATTTTTTTTTTAATAATAGTTGTGCTTACCTCATGGGGCCCCCTGGCCCAGTGGGCCCCTGACAGGAGTCACCCTTTCATCCCCTCATGGCAGCCCTGCCTCACAATGATATCTATATGGCACACATGAACTAGCATTGTCTAGCTGTCAAAATGCACCAAGATAAGAGGCGGCCTTCAAGGGCTTAAAAATTAACATTTGCGCCAACCTAGGTTTAACTTTCAAAAAAGAATACCAAGAGAACAAAACCAATTTGATGATAAAAGTAAATTAGAAAGTTGTTTAAAAATGTGTGTTCTATCCGAATCATGGAAGTTTAATTTTGACTAGACTGTCCCTTTAAATCAAAGTAAACATAAAAAAAACAAATTGTGTTAAAACAACTTACTTTTTTCTTGTTAAATGAGCACTTTCTCAGTGTAGCCACTGCCTACTGTTATATAGTAGAACAGACAGAGCAGAGCAACTTTAGTTTTATTGTCAAATGATTTTTGCAGCACATGGGCTTCTGAACATGGGCAATAAACTGATTGCAGCTAAATTGATGTCTCCTAGCAACACTTCAAAGGAAAAACTGCTACCTTGCCTTCCTGTAGAGACCCTAGTCTCATTGAAGGGGCTGTGACAAAAAGTAATGGATTCTGCACAAATGAAGTAAAAAAAAAATGAAAAAAAAAAATCCTTTTAAAATGATGAATAATACATATTGCAATGATTTCTATTAGTATAATCCACTGCTTAGTGATATTTATTACAACTATAAAACAGACTGTTTTGCTAAAACATGGAAGCCAGATACAGGTAAGAGAGGCAGGCATTGTAATCTTATTTCTTCATTATCCGCCTATTCCGGTTGCCTTCCCCCACCCACCAACCAACTGTAAGAGAAAGTCAAATGTAGAAAAGAAAGTGCAAACCTTTGCAATATACACAAACAGCAGAATTTAAGAGACTTTGGTTGACCTGTAACAATACCAGGGAGGGAGAGAAAATAGTTGTAAGGGTCATAATTTCAAGTTATTGATATAAATTAAACCTGCAGTTTTGGTAAAATGTATCATTTATTGCAGGCGGTCAGGTGGATAGTTTTGCAAGTAGAGAACCACTTACGATACTGCATTGCATGGCAAAATATAACCCTGCACAAGAGCTCTCTTGTGCAATGCTGCCACTTGCTCTTGCGCAATTGGTTGAGTGATAACAGGGCATGTCAATCACCCCAAACAAGTTTCGAGGGCAATTGATCTCACCACTTCTGAGGTGTTAGAGAGGCAAAAGACACAGTTTCATTCCGGCCTGCACTGGAAATAGGGTTGCCACCTTTTGCCCAGAAGATTCCTGGACACTTTTCTCGTTGCCTCAAATTCAATATGAAATATTTTTTTTTATATATGTATGTATATGTATGTGTGTAGCCCTAGGTGTGTCAGAGGTGCCTGTCACCTTATAACAGCTACAGTGTGTGTCACTGTGTGGGGCAGCAGCAGCATCCTGGGAGTCCAGCACTGAGGCAGCACATGCTCTGCTATCCGCATGCATTGCCGGCTTGCTGCAGCCCACAGAGAAGACCTGAGAAAAAGGCAGCAGTAGTAGTGTGTGGCATGCTGCATTTAGCCAGCAGACTGTAGGACTCAGGAGGGCGCGTCTTAAACCAAGCCCAATTCCTGCGGCTGCTGTGACAGTAATTTGTGCCTGCTGCCCTGGAGATGGCCCGCCCACTCCACCCCGACTCACACTCCATGACTGACATCACCTCTTCCTCCCCTGGGCTGTATTTTACTGGCTGAGAATGTAAAATACAGGCCAGGTTGCAGACCATGGCACCACATGTAGGAGGGGTCCGGGACATTCAGAGGATGACCCTTGACATTCCTCCTGATTCCGGGGCTGTCCCGGTGATACCGGGGCAGGTGGCAACCCTAACTGGAAAGCCTCAAAGGCTGCTAGTGCAGCTTAAAGGGACACTGTACACTAGATTTTTATTTCCATACATGTTTTGTAGATCATCCATTTATATAGCCCAGCTAATTTTCAGACTCCGAACCAAGCCCCAAGGTTTTAGATGTATACTGATGTTTACTGATTTCAGACTGCTTCTGTTTGTATAATGTGCAGGGGAGAATGTCCCAGGCTTATCTCATTAACAGTGCTAAATTGGAAGCTTCTAACTTGTTAATTGGTTTAATTGGCGATGCACTTGGGCGGTAGCGCTCTGGGGCCCCATCGCTATAGGCCTACCCTGGTCGAAATGGATGAATCATTCACTACCGCAGGGCTTGTGAATGGTGATGAGGCCATTGCAGATGTAAAAACCATACGGATTACCGTCGGCTGTACAGCCGATGCAGGGCACAGCAAAGGAGACACAGTAGTGACCCAATCAGCCTTTCTACTTACCGGGGAACACACAAATAAGAGAACCCCTACTGAGCATTTATTCCGAGATCACGGAGGTACATGGGCACAAACACAAAGCTCCTTAGTGACTTTACAACTTTTGAAAACCCCTTGTTGCACAGATGTGCGGTTATTCAGTTGGGAAACTATTCAGAAACAGGGACGCTATCCTTTCACCATCACCTACTTAAGGCTTAAACTTTGGGTGACCCGGCAACTAACTGGTAAAAATGACTATGACAGGGGGACTCGCACTGGAGTTCGTTACACTTGTTCCTTGCCGTGTATAAACAGACTCACGTTGAATATTTTATTTACATTTACAGTTTTGTTTGCAAGTTCCTCTGTTATAATCCTTAGTGTTATAATGTGTGACACAGTCTGAATTTCTCAGCGGTTCTTTGACCTTGTTGTTGTCTTACTTCTGAATGCATATAAGTTATATTTTCTTTCCATAATTTTACTTTAGCCCATATGGGTATAATTCTCCTCATAGCATGTATTTACTAATATCGAGACTCTCCCAGAAACCAAAATTGGCTGCACATTCCTACCTCAATCCACAATTGCACTTGTTCCTTACAGTTAAATATAGAAATAGCGGGACAAGTGAATCCCTTATTTAGCGAGCTGTATCTTTCCCTGGCAGTTAGCAAATGACAGCTTTACATGAAAGATTATAAAAGTAGGTACTGTGCTCTGCGTTAATTATCTTAGCCTAAGTGAACCTCAAGGTACGTGTTTTCTAAATACTTGTCCTACTGTTATTATAAACTTATTGCGCGGTGCTGCGCAGCCTGCGGCTGGGGCGGTGCACTATGTGCATAGTTACATAACCAGTTTTTATACCTTGCAGAGTATTTGGAATAATACCTGGTCTAAGCTGTGGCTGAGCATATAAGCCATTTCAATGATACTGCTTTAGTTTCAACAGATTCCTAAGTTATGTAATCAGGCACAGTTTATAAATCTTAGTTTTTTTCTCCTGCTCATGCTAGGTTGTTCCACAAAATGTCCTGAGATTATCCCTTTCTCTAAGTTGGTCAGCACAGAAAATTTATATTATAGCGTATAATAGCAACATTATTTTACCTAGCTTGTACTAAATATTCTAAATTTACCTTATCTGTTCAAAAATTCTACCTTATGCTATTCCCTGAAACAACTCCCTTGATGTTATACAATAGGTTACCTACTAGATAGGGTATTGTACAATAAAACTGAGGTTTAACAGGAGAGACCCAAGAGCGGTCTCCTTTATCCAAAGGAGCCTTCTACCATTTTTATGTTCTTTATGAGATCCAAAAGTGGCCTCCTGAGTTCACTGTAAGATTCAAAGATTGAATGGCATGTCATATATATATGGTATTTTATATTTTGACACTGTATTGTATCTATCTCTTATGCTGGTTTTAAGAAGTTTGTATGCCTCATCCCAAACCTCAATAAAAAAAACAAACCAAAAAAACCTCACCTGTATCAATTAACAGGAGCTGTCCATGGCCGTCTTTAACATGGGGCAAAAGGGGCCCGTGCTTCCCGCAAATAGTTTTCCAGGTTTTCTAAAATTTTCCTGAACCAATAGGAATGCAGAACTCACGTCACTTCTGGTGACGCAGCATCAGCTGTTGGATGTGTGCGGCACCCAATGCGCATGCGTGAGCGTCCTGACATCGCACAATCAGCTATTCCAGTTACATCTAAGGATTGAGGACTTCTATAGGCATTTCTCATCACAACCACCGCCTGTCATTTAGGACTCAGTAGATTACTTTGGAACCCTGGTGGTTAGAGTGCAACAGAGAGGGGCACAGCAGAGAGAGATTGGTTGTGTTAGAACTTGGGCACTGAGACAGAGTTGTTGTTGGGAATTATTCAGGCAGTCATCATTCTTGAGTGTGGTTTCAGGGAGATTGATGCTGACAAGCAAGTTGTTAGTCTATTTGTGGAAAAAAAGATTGGCCACATCCACTGGTTTAGTTATTTTTACTTTTAGTCTTCAACTGGCTGTGGCTGTAAGGGATTAGATTAAAAATATGTTCTTCTGTGGGGCTGAACTTGCCTGCAATGGCTTGACCAGCTCCACAAACATTATATATTAAACCAACGTTTTGCTGCCTATATAGCTGCATATTTGACCCCAGACTCCGCTTCCTACTTCATCACCTGGCTACCATTGGACATCCGAGGGAGCAAGCTACAGGAAGTGAAGTGATCAGAGGCTTTCCAAAAGAGCAGAGGCCATATCTTTGTGGAAAGAAAGCTGTTAATAGCTTTCCCCGCCCCGCACCTACTGTGATTTAACTTGGATGCTGGTGGAGGCTTCAGGGGCTGCTGTAGCAGAGATTTCTCTGAGCAGTCTGTGCCGTGAACTGCCATTATACTTCACTTGCAGCTGGGGTTTGCACTGAGCTTGTGGACAACACAGTGAGTAAATAAGGGGGATGATTTACTATTGTTTTTATCCAATGATGATCCCCAATTTTATCATTACTGAACTCATGGGGCCCCTCAGATATTAACTGCCCTGTCTGCCAGTTTTGAATAAGTTAATGAGATGGGGTGTACCTTTACTAATTATGGAGAACACAGTATACTAACCCATATTGTTTACAGCTACCTAAATAACTTTCAATGATCCACTGCTGGGCTAATCATTTAAAAAAATTATAGTATAAATTGATTTAGTAACGGGATTTTCCATAAAGCTGTCGAGGGCTGCTATATGGAAAATCCTGTTTTTTTCCTTTTTTTGTGGACC
The DNA here is from genome assembly GCF_027579735.1 of Bombina bombina. Classification (NCBI taxonomy): domain Eukaryota; kingdom Metazoa; phylum Chordata; class Amphibia; order Anura; family Bombinatoridae; genus Bombina; species Bombina bombina. The sequence continues at coordinate 268,055,296 of NC_069499.1, forward strand.
AAATACTCGAAATAGCATAGCAGCCCAGGGTGCTTTTATCACCTATTCAGTGCTGAAGCACATAGCTTAAAGCTTCCAGTTTCAGCAAGAAAATGTTTGCCCAGGGTCCAATCAATATTAAAGTTGTCCCTGGTGCTGATAATATAGAAATCACACTGGCAACCAGTTAAAATGGTGAAAAATTGACTCAACCTTTCTGTTGTGTGTCTCTGTGTGCCACTCTGAGCATGAAGAAGAGAAAGAGCAGCAAAGAATTGTCTGAGGATTTGAGAACGCAAATTGTGGAAAAGCATGGACAATCTCAAGGTTACAAGTCCATTTCCAGAGATCTTTATGCTCCTGTGTCCACTGTGCACAACATTGTCAAAAAACTTACAGCCCATGGCACTGTAGCTAATCTCCCTGGACATGGACGAAAGAGAAAAATTGATCAAAGGATTGTTTGAATGGTGGATAAAGAACCTTGATCAACTTCCAGACAAATTCAAGCTGAACTTCAGGCACAGTGTACAAATTTGTCAGCTTGCACTATACGTCGACATCTGAATGAAAAGGGACACTATGGTAGAAGACCCAGGAGGACCTCACTGATGACACAGAAACAAAAAAAAGCCCAGATTGGAGTTTGCCAAAACGTACCTAAGGAAGCCAAAATCCTTTTGGGAAAATGTGCTGTGGACAGACGAAACAAAATTACAGCTTTTTGGTAAAGCCCATCATTCTTCTGTTTTCAGAAAAAGAAATGAGGCTTTTACAGAAAAGAATATAGTCCCTACAGTCAAACATGGTGGAGGTTCACTGATGTTTTGGGGTTGCTTTGCTGCTTCAGGCACTGGATGTCTTGACTGTGTGCATGGCATTATGAAATCTGAAGACTACCAAATAATTATGTGGCATAAGCTCCCATATAGCACATGTGGAGAGATCTCAAAGCAGCAGTTAGGAAAAGGAACCCTTCCAATCTAAGAGATCTGGAGCAGTTGGCGAAAGAACAGTGGTCCAAAATTCTAGTAGAGAGGTGTAAGAAACTCATTGATAGTTACAGGAAGCAATTGATTTCAGTTATTTTTTCCAAGGGGTATGCTACCAAATATTAAATTAAGGGTGCCAATAACTTTGTCTAGTCAGATTTGGCTTTTTTCTCTCCACTTTTTTGTGTCATACTAATAATACAGACAAAAATGCAGGGGTGATTTTTGGCCATGCCAGTGTGTGTGTGTGTGTGTGTGTGTGTGTGTATGTATATATATATATATATATATATATATATATATATATAAAAACAAAATAAAGATACAGACCAGCACTCCAAAACGTTCTAAGCAACTTCCAGGGTGCTCTTTAAAACAGTCTTAAATAGATCCACAGCAATTAAGGCACCCTCTGGTTTTAAGATAATCAATTCCTTTTAATGTGACGTTTTCGGAAGTATGAAAAAGAACACTAAATTACAGAAAATAATAAAATAATTACTAGATTTTTAAACTAATTACACCTTCTCTAATCCCCCTAACAAAATAAAAAAGCCCCCCAAAATAAAAAAGCCCTACCCTACACTAAATTACAAATAGCCATTAAAAGGGCCTTTTGCGGTGCATTGCCCCAAAGTAATCAGCTCTTTTACCTTTAAAAAATAAAAAGTACAAATACCCCTCAACATTAAAACCCACCCACCACCCACACAACCAACCCTACTTTAAAACCCACCCAATCCCCCCTTAAAAAAACCTAACACTAACCCCTTGAAGATCACCCTACCATGAGACGTCTTCACCCAACCGGGCAGAAGAGGTCCTCCAGACGGGCAGAAGTCTACATCCAGATGGCATCTTCTATCTTCATCCATCCGGCCCGGAGCGGCTCCATCTTCAAGACATCCGACGCAGAGCATCCTCTTCATCCGGAGTCTTCTTCAACAATGACGTTTTCTTTAAGTGACGTCATCCAAGATGGCGTCCCTTCAATTCCGATTGGCTGATAGAATTCTATCAGCCAATCGGAATTAAGGTAGGAAAAATCCTATTGGCTGATGCAATCAGCCAATAGGATTGAGCTTGCATTCTATTGGCTGATTGGAACAGTCTTGAAGATGGAGCTGCTCCGCGCCAGATGGATGAAGATATGCTGTCTGGATGAAGACTTTTGCCCGTTTGGGGGACCTCTTCTGCCCGGCTTGGATGAAGACTTCTGCCCGTCTGCAGGACCACTTCTACCCGGTTGGGTGAAGACGTCTCACGGTAGGGTGATCTTCAAGGGGTTAGTGTTAGGTTTTCTTAAGGGGGTATTGGGTGGGTTTTAGAGTAGGGCTGGTTGTGTGGGTGGTGGGTTTTAACTTTGGGGGGTATTTGTACTTTTTTTTTTTATTTACAGGTAAAAGAGCTGATTACTTTGGGGCAATGCCCCGCAAAAGGCCCTTTTAAGGGCTATTTCTAATTTAGTGTAGGATAGGGCTTTTTTATTTTGGGGGGCTTTTTTATTTTGTTAGGGGGATTAGAGTAGGTGTAATTAGTTTAAAAATCTTGTAATTATTTTATTATTTTCTGTAATTTAGTGGGGGGGGTTTCGTACTTTAGATAATTTTATTTAATTGTAATTAATTCTATTTAATTTAGGGAATTAATTTAATTATAGTGTAGTGTTAGGTGTTAATGTAACTTAGGTTAGGTTTTATTTTACAGGTAAATTTGTCTTTATTTTAACTAGGTAGTTATTAAATAGTCAATAACTATTTAATAACTATTCTACCTAGTTAAAATAAATACAAAGTTGCCTGTAAAATAAAAATAAACCCTAAGCTAGCTACAAGGTAACTATTTGTTATTTTGTAGCTAGCTTATTGTTTATTTTACAGGGAGTGCAGAATTATTAGGCAAATGAGTATTTTGACCACATCATCCTCTTTATGCATGTTGTCTTACTCCAAGCTGTATAGGCTCGAAAGCCTACTACCAATTAAGCATATTAGGTGATGTGCATCTCTGTAATGAGAAGGGGTGTGGTCTAATGACATCAACACCCTATATCAGGTGTGCATAATTATTAGGCAACTTCCTTTCCTTTGGCAAAATGGGTCAAAAGAAGGACTTGACAGGCTCAGAAAAGTCAAAAATAGTGAGATATCTTGCAGAGGGATGCAGCACTCTTAAAATTGCAAAGCTTCTGAAGCGTGATCATCGAACAATCAAGCGTTTCATTCAAAATAGTCAACAGGGTCGCAAGAAGCATGTGGAAAAACCAAGGCGCAAAATAACTGCCCATGAACTGAGAAAAGTCAAGCGTGCAGCTGCCAAGATGCCACTTGCCACCAGTTTGGCCATATTTCAGAGCTGCAACATCACTGGAGTGCCCAAAAGCACAAGGTGTGCAATACTCAGAGACATGGCCAAGGTAAGAAAGGCTGAAAGACGACCACCACTGAACAAGACACACAAGCTGAAACGTCAAGACTGGGCCAAGAAATATCTCAAGACTGATTTTTCTAAGGTTTTATGGACTGATGAAATGAGAGTGAGTCTTGATGGGCCAGATGGATGGGCCCGTGGCTGGATTGGTAAAGGGCAGAGAGCTCCAGTCCGACTCAGACGCCAGCAAGGTGGAGGTGGAGTACTCTTTTGGGCTGGTATCATCAAAGATGAGCTTGTGGGGCCTTTTCGGGTTGAGGATGGAGTCAAGCTCAACTCCCAGTCCTACTGCCAGTTTCTGGAAGACACCTTCTTCAAGCAGTGGTACAGAAAGAAGTCTGCATCCTTCAAGAAAAACATGATTTTCATGCAGGACAATGCTCCATCACACGCGTCCAAGTACTCCACAGCGTGGCTGGCAAGAAAGGGTATAAAAGAAGAAAATCTAATGACATGGCCTCCTTGTTCACCTGATCTGAACCCCATTGAGAACCTGTGGTCCATCATCAAATGTGAGATTTACAAGGAGGGAAAACAGTACACCTCTCTGAACAGTGTCTGGGAGGCTGTGGTTGCTGCTGCACGCAATGTTGATGGTGAACAGATCAAAACACTGACAGAATCCATGGATGGCAGGCTTTTGAGTGTCCTTGCAAAGAAAAGTGGCTATATTGGTCACTGATTTGTTTTTGTTTTGTTTTTGAATGTCCTAAAATCGCTATAACTAAAAACAAACTAAAAACTACTTCCAAAACTATTCAGCTTTGATATTATTGAGTTTTTTGGGTTCATTGAGAACATGGTTGTTGTTCAATAATAAAATTAATCCTCAAAAATACAACTTGCCTAATAATTCTGCACTCCCTGTATAGGTATTTCATTTTAAATAGGAATTATTTAGTTAATTGTAGTAATTTTATTTAGATTTATTGTAATTAAGGGTTAGGGTTAGACTTAGGTTTAGGGGTTAATAACTTTATTATAGTGGTGGCGACGTTGTGGGCGGCAGATTAGGGGTTAATAAATGTAGTTAGGTTGCGGCGACATTGGGGGCGGCAGATTAGGGGTTTATAAATATAATGTAGGGTTCGGCGATGTTGGGGGCAGCAGATTAGGGATTCAGAAGTATAATGTAGGTGGCGGCGGTGTCCAAAGCGGCAGATTAGGGGTTAATAATATAATGCAGGTGTCAGCGATGTCGGGGGCGGCAGATTAGGGGTATAAAGTGTAATATTAGGAGTGTTTAGACTCGGGTTCATGTTAGGGTGTTAGGTGTAGACATAAAAAGTATTTCCCCATAGGAATCAATGGGGCTGCGTTAGGAGCTTTACGCTGCTTTTTTGCAGGTGTTTTTTCAGCCGGCTCTCCCCCATTGGTTCCTATGGGGAAATCGTGCACGAGCACGTTTTACCTGCTCACAGCTAACGTAAGCAGCACTGGTATTGAGGTGAGATGTGGAGCTAAATTTTGCTCTTCGCTCACTTTTTTGCGGTTAACGCCGGGTTTCTAAAAACCCGTAATACCAGCACTGTCTAAGTGAGTGGTGAGCATAAACTGATTGTTAGCACCGCACCCCTGTTAACGCAGAACTCGTAATCTAGGTGAAAGTCTGTTAATATGATCATATTTTGCATACATCTGATGGCCAGATGGTGTCATATTGTTATATATACCAATAATGTTAAGTTTAAGATGACAGTGGATTTTCAATCCATTCATTTCTTGGACTTAACAGTCTTCAAGGATTCCAATAATCTAGGAACCACATTATACCATAAACCCACTGACCGCAACTCTATACTAAGGGCAGATAGTTGCCATCCCCCAGCCCTACTAAAAGGCATAGTAAAATCACAATGCATAAGAACAATGCATAATAATTCTAATGCCGAAACTGGGGTCTCCCAATTGAAAGGAGTGGGTGAGAGGTTCCAGAATAGGGGATATAAGATTCCGGTAATACAAGACGCCATGGAAACCGCTTCAACATTAACACAGACGGATTTGATTCTACCTAAACCCAAAAGGGACACAAGTGATAAGCTCATTATGTCCACTACTTTCACTCCAGCGACAAAAAATGTTGGCCAGATCCTTCGTCAGCACTGGCCAATTATGTCTTCAGACCCTAAGCTCACATTTACTCACAATTTACAACCTATGGTTGGGTTCAAGAGGGGGACTAATCTTAAGGATCTATTGGTGAAAACGGACCCCAAGCAGAGTTATCTGACCGGGAACAAAATGAACATCAAGGGATCCTATTGCTGTTTGGGCTGCACAACATGTAATGGCCTAGTGGGTACCAAAGTATTCCATCATCCACACACAAATCGAACATTTTCTATCAGGCACTCTATTACGTGTACTACCACTCACGTAATATATTTATTATTTTGTCCATGTTCCTGTTTCTATATAGGGAAAACATCTGGCACACTCCGTGAGCGTATGGCAAATCATCGCCACGCCATAAGGACTGCACTCAAACAAGGTGATTCTGAGCAGCCAGTGGCGCGACATTGCGCCAAAAAGGGACATTCAGTGTCTTCCATCCGTTACATTCTAATTGATCACATACCCCCATTGGATCGGGGGGGCGACCGGAACAAGCAACTTCTGAAACGCGAGGCCCAGTGGATGTTCAGACTGGGCACGATACAACCAGGCGGCTTGAATACCATGCAGGACTTTAAGAGCCTTATGTGATCAACAATTGGGGTGCTACATACTTGGGGTATGTCAGGTGGACATTGTGGCTCCGTTTTGGTACACATTCAATTTGCCCCTATTTGTAGGGGGAAGTGTTGTGCACCTAACGGCACGGAGCAGGGGGGACATCTGTCTCCATCTTCTCCGTGGAAGCCTGGTCTGCCCTGTGCAATTACTCACTGTTCAAACACACACCACCAGTCTTAAAGCGGATATGAACACTACTATACCCACTTGGAGAAATTTCTGATGTGGGGACTGTTTATATGAGCTACATGTCCTTATTATCATTATCTCTTCTATCTTGTGATATAGGTTGCTTTGCTGTCATGTTTGAGGCTATAATTCCAAAATAAGGTTACCACCCTTATACTTTTTCCCAGCCACTACATATAATCATCTGCATCTATATTTGGGCTGATGTATGCTATAACCGCCTGATGGCGAAATTTTCTTTATATGAACATGATGTGATGCCCCAGCGGTATAGTTTATAATTTGTACAGCCCCACAATATCCCACATATTCCTTTCATTACATATTGCTCTCACTTTATGCATCTATCTGTTCGCATATCGATTGAAGCAATACTCATGCCAACTGTCAGTGGGTCCAAGTTTCCCATATGTTATATTGGGGTCACACTTTAATTTTTTCCATCCATATTTGCAGCATTTCATTTGTTTCTTATTTAGAAAATATCATTCCAACCACACGTACTGATATATAGTCCAATTATTATTTTAATCATTATTATTATTTTTACTGTAATGAGCATATTCAGCATGAATTTATGCTGTTTTGCACATTAAGAAAATCGTTGTTCTGCCCAGTTGGTATTCTGTTCTAAACTTAACACAGATAATGGCACTTATGGGTAATTTGCATTGTATACAATCACCATGGTTACTGTCACCATGCCCACTCGATGCACTAACACTTTCTAATATTTATTTATCACAATTTTAGGCATTAGTGGCAATGTTCCACATGTTTGTCTATATGAAGTTTTCTACATTAGTATGTCACACAAGAATGTTCAGACATGTAGATTGTACAACTTTATGAATAAGTTCACGATTGTATATGGGAACCGTAAACCGGAAGTGAGGTAATGAAACTTCCGGTTTCGGACAGCACTGTGGAACGCAAGATGCGTTCCAAGCTCGAAATATTGGCGCACTTTTTTGGAGAGGCACTAAGATTGGTATGATTTAATTTGTATGTAACACTATAAATGAGTTGTATTTTGTTTGTTCTGTATGCTGATGAAGGGGTTGTGAACCCCGAAAACGTTCCATTAAATTGTTTTTTTTTTAAAAGTCCTGAGAGTGCATTCTCTTGTTTTCTATTTGATGCTATATCATTGCACCCAGGCGAGTTGGCTATCGGTGGGCTGAACTGGAAATTGTCTAATATATATATATATATATATATATATATATATATAAAAGAAAGATAGAGAGTAAGGGTAAAAGAACCCCTAACTCACCCTATAGCGCTACTAAAAAGCAAATAAAATGCCCCAAATTAGGCACCTCTATATACTAGTCTTACTATTGGAATACCAGCTGCCTATTCCAAGAGTATAGAGGAGTCCCTTCACACCTCTAAAAAATAAATAGGAAAAGAAGAGGGTAACAGAATGGCGCTAGGTACCACAAATAGTAATAAAATACACTGGTTTCAATCAGTCTCCACTGAATCATAGAATAAATATAAATAAACACTCAGAAATTAAAAGCATAACATGTAAATGAAGCAGTACACAGTCCCAAATAGCTCAAACACATTTCGTGGTAATATACGTTATAATCTTCATCAATCTCCCCCCTTTGGATGTGCACTAACTTAGGACAACCTCAATCCTATGAGGTAAGAATGAAGTAGTATCACTGAAAGGCTTGGTACCCCCTGAAGTATGGATCGGCCAGACTATATGTTTCTTTATGTACTAGGTCCAGGAAAACAAGCTCCTTGTCTGTGTTTGGAATCCAATGTGCCACCTTTACTCCTGTCCTCTCTGGTATGTGGAAACTTTCAATCTCAGTCGCCGTATTATGCAGAAAAAAACAGAAGAGGATACATAGTGTAAAACTGTTTTTAATATGCATTCAATAAATAAACAAGTAAAAGGTTCAACTCACATTTAAAATCCTCAACATATGAGGTATGAACACAGCACATAAGACAAATGAAGCATGGACTTTGCTCAGTACATGTACGAGATATGTCCTTAATATTAGAACAAATCTAGTCCTTTAAAAAGCACCCTATAAAATGCTAAGCCTTCTTGGCCTCTGAGGAAGAAGGAAAATAAAACGGATTTAACCCCTTTGAAACGCATAAGGTTGCTTACTATTTATGGGGAGGATACCCCTATTTGATTTATCGGATCTCTTGGCCAAGAAGGCTTAGTATTTTAAAGGGTGCTTTTTAAAGGACTAGTTTTGTTCTAATATTAAGGACATCTCTCGTTCATGTACTGAGCAAAGTCCATGCTTCATTTGTCTTACGTGCTGTGTTCATACCTCATATGTTGAGGATTTTATGTTGAAAAGTTTTTATTCAATATTTTACATAGACAATAAACAATAATCATACATTCCAACATCTGTAGGTCACTTAGTTCATAATAAATACACTCCATTATCTTGTAATGTAACATAAAAATTTAACATTTTCTCTGAACCGTTGCAGAAGGTGGTATAGTTATATCATGTATTCTTCACCTGGCCTGGTCCGCTCCCTCCCCCCCCCCCTCCCCCTTGAGGCTTCATGGTAATGGATATAGGGCTCCCATTGTAGCAGGAAGGTCTCTCTGCCATCTAGATATTCGGCTGTGGCACTTGCTTTATCAAAGTGATATGATATCTTTTGTTTAATTATTTCAAAACTAGGAGGAGTTCCCTTCCAGAATTGGGCTATACCCAGTCTCACTATCGTGCAAATCCATCTAACTAGCTTGTTATTGTGCTTAGAGAGTCCTGGGATCGGAAAGTGGAGCAGAGCCTGTTCCATCGTTAGTCCAATTATCTTTTGGAAAATCTCACTCACTAGGGCCGAGGTATGATCCCATATCTCCTTAACATATCTACATTCCCACCACATATGTGGGTACGTTCCTAGTGCTCCGCACCCTCTATAACAAAGTTTGGACAGTGGGTCTCCCCTGCCTCCTGATCTAGTTGGGAATAAGTACCATCTGAAAGCAACCTTAATTAAGTTTTCCTTGAGTGCCGCGTTCTGTGAGAAAGATAACCCACCTGCAAGATTTTCTGTCCAATTTATAATGGACCAAGTTTTTCCTGTATCCTGTTCCCATTTTAGCATGATGGGGGGTTTACTATCTTGAGGAGGACTATTGAATATAGTGTATACGGTGGATATTCCCCCTCTAATGTGGTGGTCAGCTAAGCAGAGCCTTTCTAGTGTGGTGCTTACAGGAGCCCTTTCGCCCCCCATGATCTGTTGTGCTCTGGATTTTAATTGTAGGTAATGGTACCATATGTTTCTATCCTCGCTATCTAAAGCTTTATATTGTTCAAACGTCATCAGTCTGTCCTCTTTATATATATCTGCTATTCTATAGAGTCCTTTATATGTTGAGGATTTTAAATGTGAGTTGAACCTTTTACTTGTTTATTGAGTGCATATTAAAAACAGTTTTACACTATGTATCCTCTTCTGTTTTTTTCTGCATAATACGGCGACTGAGATTGAACGTTTCCACATACCAGAGAGGACAGGAGTAAAGATGGCACATTAGAGTAAAGGTGGCACACTGGATTCCAAACACAGACAAGGAGCTTGTTTTCCTGGACCTAGTACATAAAGAAACATATAGTCTGGCCGATCCATACTTCAGGGGGTACCAAGCCTTTCAGTGATACTACTTCATTCTTACCTCATAGAATTGAGGTTGTCCTAAGTAAGTGCACATCCAAAGGGGGGAGATTGATGAAGATTATAACATATATTACCACAAACTGTGTTTGAGCTATTTGGGACTGTGTACTGCTTCATTTACATGTTATGCTTTTAATTTCTGAGTGTTTATTTATATTTATTCTATGATTCAGTGGAGACTGATTGAAACCAGTGTATTTTATTACTATTTGTGGTACCTAGCGCCATTCTGCTACCCTCTTCTTCCATTGCCTATGGAAATCCGCGAAAGGAATGAACACATCATGCTAACCCCGCTCTCTCTTTGGCTTTCAATTATGTGAATTGAGTCCTGTAAAATCCCCTGCAATATCCACTGGTTTCTAATGCTATTCTGCACTATGTAACTCTCTTTTTTTGGTTAAATAATATCTATATCTATTGAACTAATAATCAGTTTTTACAATCTTGTCATTTAGTATGTGATGTTCAAGTCTTATAAAAACCCGCAAAGCCACAAATTCAGCTCCTTTGCCCCTGTTACTGAGGAAGAAGTTTCTGCCCTTATATCTTCCTCTTATCTCCCGACCTGTCCCCACAATCTCAACCCCTCACTACTACTCTCTCTTACACTTACTCCTATCCTCACACATTTTTTTTAATCTCTCCCTCAGCACGGGTATATTTCCCTCATCCCTTAAACATGCACTAGTCACACCTATCCTCAAAAAAACTTTTTTTGATCCAACATCCCCATCCAACTACCACCCTATTTCCCTAACCCCCCTTGCCTCAAAACTTCTTGAAAGGCTTGTATATACACATTTATCACATTTCCTCACATTAAACTCCCTCTTTGATCCATTGTAATCTGGAATTAACCTCCAACACTCCACAGAGACAGCAGCCATTAAGGTTACTAAAGACCTAATTACAGCAAAATCAAATGGCCAGTTCTCTCTGTTAATCCTTCTTCATTTATCTGCAGCCTTTGATACTGTTGACCACACTCCAATCCTTTGGCAACTCCAATACAGTCCTCTCGTAGTTCTCCTTCTATCTATCTAACCATACTTTTAGCATAGCCTTCTATGGCGCATCCTCTGCCCCTTAACCATTTTCTGTTGGGGTACCACAAGGCCCTGTTCTTGGACCTCATTTCTTCTTAACGTATATGTCATCCTTAGGTGCCTTGATAAAGTCCCACGGGTTTTATTATCATTTGTATGCTGAGGATACCTAGATCTACCTCTCTGCACCAGACCTTCCTTGCTAACTTGTGACACTAACTGTCTTTCTAATATTTCATCCTGAATGTCCTTTCACTACCTTAAGCTAAATCTCTCCAAAACTGAGCTTGTTATTTTCCCCCCTTCTTCCAAAATATCTATCCCCCAACTTTTTATTTCTGTTGATAACATCATTACTCAAACGCCACATGCCCACTGTCTTGTCATCTCCAAAATTCTCCACTTCCTCACACAAGACACAACTATGCTTTTAATCCACTCTCTCATCATTTCCCATCTTGACTTTTGCAACTTCATCCCCTCTGGTTTTTCTAACTGTTGTCTATCTCCTTTACAATTCATAATAAATGCCTCTGCCAGGCTAATCTTCCATACATGGGGCTTCTTATGTGCTGCACCTCTCCACCAAATCTCTTCACTGGCTTACTCTAACCTCCAGAATAAAAGACAAAATCCTGACTCTGACATTCAAGGCCCCAAATAACACTGCCCCCCCCCCCATCTGAGACCTCGTTTCCAGATACTCTCCCTCTCATCCCCTTCGCTCTGTTTATGACCTCCTTCTCTCCTCTCTTGTTACCTCTTCAAATTTCTGTCTACAGGACTTCTCCATATTTGCCCCAATCTTTTTAAACTTCCCTCTATAAATTCCCAGCACACCTATTCTCAGGTGCTTGGTAATTTTTTGAGTACTGCGTGTCTCTCCACAGTATCGCAGTTCCTCTCCTTACTTACAAGCTGCAAGAACTTCTCTGACACATCCACGGCTACAGTTTCAATTCCTGTGCTATTCTGAAGTGTGTGTAAACTATGCAAACTGATTTACCTTGATACAGATTTATCACCTATGTAAACCAAGGTGCCATTGTCTAGCACTTCCATCATCTTTGCCGGCAACTCAACACTTTTCTAATATCCTCGTTCAACTCACCTATAATACTACAACGGCTTTGCCATTTCCATCTCTTGATCTACAGTCTACCTCTGTGTATTCACTGTAACAGAGATTTGACCTAGCAACCTGTGACGTTATCGGCGTTGCTGATTCATCAACAGATCGTTTCCTTTGTGTTATCAGCTGCTGCTTGTAAATTCTACTGTGCCGTATAACAGATCCAGCTACAACTAACAAGCAGCTCCCTCTTGTATAAATCTTCAGACTGAATACACTGAACTTGCAAACCGCTCACAAGTGGCATCCACTTATTTAAACAAATAAAATTGCATACACTTTGTATGTCTATCGTCCAGATAATTACAATCTACAACTCTCATCTCAATTCCTGGTATTTTGTATAAACAAATTGAATTAACTTATGTTACACATTTCTGCAACTTCAGTGTTATAGTTGCAAGGCTAAAATACAAAGTATCTGTTTCAAGGACGAGAATTCAATAAGGATCCTTTTGATAAATTTTCTCTGTACATAAGAACTTCTTGTGGATCTTTTTATTGCTTCATGTTCATCAAGAATCTGATACCTTTCAAATACTTATCCACTTCTTAAAGGGATATTTACTTTGAATTATTATTTGCAGTTGAGATCCACAAATATCTACAATATTTGACCACGTCAGTCGTAACACTTCCCTAGTTTCAAAAGTTTCAAGTGCTCCTTAAAGACTCTTACTGTTCAGGGATGCATATAATTAGGGTGACCATATTGCCACTTTAAAAAGGGACACATATGAAAAATACATATGTCAGGGCTGTTTTCAGGGCTGTTTAAAGAAATGTTTTGTATAAGAACCCTGACATATGTATTTTTCATATGTGTCCCTTTTTAAAGCGGAAATATAATATAATATATGCTAACATTTTCTTACCTCAGTTCCCATGTTAGCCTGTAAGCTGTTCTGTAGTTCACCTTCATGAGAGATGATTTAAAACAGTGCAACTCTTGGCAGTGCCCTCTACCCATTTGTCTGCAATAAACGCTACCTTGCATGTCATACCTATGTTCATAGCGCTGCAGAACTTGTTGACTACAAATATCTGATAATAATAATAATAATACTATAATTCCTTAATTTACTAGTTGATTAATGGCATAACTTTAAAGGGTCAGTAAACCTTAAAATTAATGTTATATAATTCTGCATATAGTGCAGAATTATATAACATTATATTAGCCAAACTTTCTAACACATAATATTCCCTTTTCATTTTTAACAAAAAACGCCGTTTTACAGACCCGCTCTCTGCGCTCTGCTGAGCGGGTCTGCTTTTTTTCACAGCGCATCGGGCCAGCTGTATAGTCACAGCCCGGCCCGACTGCGCCATAAGACTAAGTGCAGCTCGCTCCTGTCACAGCTGACCCGATGCGCTGTGTTAAAAAAGCAGACCCGCTCAGCAGAGCGCAGAGAGCGGGTCTGTAAAACTGCGTTTTTTGTTAAAAATGAAAAGGGAATATTATGTGTTAGAAAGTTTGGCTAATATAATGTTATATAATTCTGCACTATGTGCAGAATTATATAACATTAATTTTAAAGTTTACTGTCTCTTTAATCTTCAATTGTTTGTTTTAAACATATTTCACTTTGACCTGGCCTTAATCAAACTTTCCCAAATTAGACTTTTTCAGTGTCTATGATCCTGTCATTAAACCTTTCTATGTGTATGTGAGTGCTTGCAAAAATGTTAACATCCATTAGATTTATGTGAACATCTTGATAGTAAAAGATTGTTGTTTAATGCTCTTATCACTTCCCTGTGTTGTATTTTCTATACAATAAACTCCCTCCTTGACCCACTGCAATCTGGATTTCGTCCCCATCACTCCACAGAGACAGCAATTGTTAAGGTTACCAACGACCTACTTACAGCAAAATCAAAAGGCCACTTCTCTCTGCTTATCCTCCTTGATCTGTCCACAGCCTTTGACACTGTTGACCACCCTCTTTTGCTCCAAACCCTCCAATCCTTCGGCATCTGTGACACAGCCCTCTCGTGGCTCTCTTCCTACCTGTCAAACCATACCTTTAGTGTAGCCTTCTCTGGGGCCTCCTCTGCCCCCTCACCACTTTCTGTCGGAGTACCGCAAGGCTCTGTCCTCGGTCCCCTTCTCTTCTCAATCTAAACATCATCAGTAGGTTCCCTAATAAAGTCCCACGGTTTACAATACCATTTGTATGCCGACGACACCCAAATCTACTTCTCTGCACCAGACCTATCTCCTTCCTTGCGAACCCGTGTCACTAACTGTCTTTCTCACATCTCTAACTGGATGTCCTCTCACTACCTCAAGCTAAATCTCTCCAAAACTGAGCTCCTTATTTTCCCCCCTTCCTCAAAACTCTCCACCACCAATCTCTCTATAACTGTCGACAACTCCATCATTACCCCTACCCTGCATGCCCGATGTCTCGAGGTAACATTTGACTCAGATCTTTCTTTCACTCCTCACATTCAGTCCTTGGCTAAAGCCTGCCGCTTCCACCTTAAAAACATCTCTAAAATGAGATACTTCCTTACACAAGACACAACTAAGATTTTAATCCACTCTCTCATTCTTTCCCGCCTTGATTACTGCAACTCTGTCCTCTCTGGTCTCCCCACCTGCCGCCTAGCTCCTTTACAATCCATAATGAATGCCTCTGCCAGACTCATCTTCCTTACACGTCGCTCTTCATCTGCTGCACCTCTCTGCCAATCCCTTCACTGGCTTCCTCTTGCCTCTAGGATCAAACACAAAACTCTCACTCTTACATACAAAGCCCTCAACTGCACTGCTCCCCCCTACATCTCAGACCTTGTCTCCAGATACTCTCCCTCCCGTCTCCTTCGCTCTGCTCATGACCTCCTACTCTCCTCCTCTCTTGTCACCTCATCACACTCCCGTTTACAGGACTTCTCCAGACTGGCTCCATCTTGTGGAACTCTCTGCCTCGCTCCACAAGACTCTCTTGTAGTTTTAAAAGCTTCAAGTGCTCCCTAAAGACTCTACTGTTCAGGGATGCATACAACCTACACTAACCTTTCCTAATACCAGTTCCTCTCCTCCATTGCTATCCCCTGAACCCCCTTAGCATGTAAGCCTAAGAGTCCAGCTGTTTGTAGATCACCTTCTTAAGAGCTGACTACAACAGTGCGACTCTTGGCAGGGCCCTCTACCCATTTGATCCCTATAATTGTTTTGTTGTACTCCCCCTTTGTTTATAGCGCTGCGGAATCTGTTGACGCTCTACAAATAACCAATCCTAATAATAATACATCCACAATATTATAATCCTCTATGGATCCCCCTACTGTGGGTTAGATTACGAGTGGCGGGTTAAGTTACACACAAGCTATAAGTAGTTTTTCACAGGTATTTGTGTGCATCTGATTTTCCCCTTGTATTAAAAGTTGAAAGAGCAATCGTGATTTATGCCAGAATAATTTATGCTTTCTTATGGCTCTGGTTAACTGTTTCACGAAACAAGAAAGTAACACAAAACAAATAAAAAATACATTACAAAGTACACTTACACTCATAACTCAATCTAATAAAAATTACTAAAAAAAACTATTGCACAAAAAAGTTATAAGTGCTCAAACATATGAGGTCTGAGGTGTTAGAAAAAAAGGGAAGGTAAAGGGCTTTAATATACATATACATGTCTAAAGATGTATATGTATGTGTGTATTTATATATGTTTATATGTGTGTACAGATGTATCTATGTTTCTATATGTGTATATGTTTATTTACAGATAAATACACATGTATAGACATATATATAAGTGCATTGGAGCCTTTGCAGTTAAGTAGATGAAAACATATATATGCAATATTCATTTTTATACTGTGTATTTACTGTAAATATTTCCCATTCCAATGTTCTTCACATAGCAGAATATTTTCTAAATAGATATTCCTATATATATCTGTATATATCATACCTATATGTAATCATGTATATACATATATAGAAATATGTATTTATAAATAAATAGAACATATTCTGCTATGTGAAGATCATTGGAATGTGAAATATTCATATTTTTATGCCGGGCTAGCGCACTTGGGAATATGCGCTCAGGTTTTTTTTTTTTTATCTATTGACTTCTATGAGGGAATAAGTTCTTGCTTGAGCGATATTTGAATTTCGGATTTTTACACAAGTCGGGTTAGCATGCAAGCGAAAACAGTTTACTTTCAACTTGTAATACAAGAACAAACCGATACACGCAAAAAGCTTACTTCTAGCGCAGTTAACTCTCGAGAGGGAGTATTAAATAGCACTCCACTTGTAATCTGAGCCTTAGTGTGCACGTTTTACTTCAGGGTTAATTTGAATAACTCCTTTTTGATTGACAGGGGGTGTGATACTTTGTTAAACTCTTCTCTGAGGGCCTCCCAGGAATGTAATCTACAAGTATAACTGCTCTGGTGGCAAATTCAAAGGTAAAAAATATAAACTTATTGAATTATTTTGTCAGTGTTCTGCCATCCTTTTTCACTTTGCATACTTATTGCTACCGGTTACTATGTGTGTTAACTGAATTAACTGACTGTTTAACTGATTTAATGAACCCAACTGACTGCACTGGCCTATAAATGTAACACTTGCATTTGGAAAGCACAGCATTAGGTTAGAATGATCATATGCTCATATTAATTAAGTGGCAATGCAAATTATACAAGAATTTAACATTAATTGAACAAGCATTGAACAAAGGACAAGACATAAGGCACATGTTACTGTAATAGTGTAGTTCAATGTTTATTTACTTACAGGTATAACCTTTTCTAAAAATGCTTTGTACCCTTATGTTCCTTTTTGCTATATTGTGTCTATATAACAAACTATATTATTCAGTTACTCATTTTGCTCTCCACCTAAAATATTCTAGACTCTTAGGCATGGGAACAAACAAGGAGGTTGTGCACATATTGTACGTTCCTCTTGCTGCAACTTTCAAAAAATACATTCCCTCTTTTCCTTACATCTTCTTTCTTTGAAACCCACATGATTCACTTAGTCTATACCCTCTCTTTATATATCAAAGTTATATATCTCCTCCCTGGCTTCTCAATGTCTTGATCACTTTGCTGCCTGCCTCTTCCCAGACATCCCTGCCCTTATTCTTGGTGATTTCAACCTCCCTATTGACACTCCAACTTCCCCTGGTGCAGCAAAGAACGCTGTCCACGAATGAGACCGCCTTTTGGCTGTATTACAGCAGCTTTTTAGGCACTATTCTGGGGGCCATACCTCAGACCTCAGCCGAAGTCAACAAGCGTGTCCGTGCATGGGATACAGACCTGGGGGTCGCCTGAGAGGGATAAAGTCACGCTAGCCAGCCAGGTGTACTCCGGCGATACCTTCCTCCACTTGTACTTACTTCTTGGAGAACGTCCAGACACCTCAGGGAGAAGGAATCCTGTGCTCTCCTGGTAGGGCGAAACAGGCCGGTGACGTGGGGACTGGAGAAGTGTCTGGCAGGTCGGGGAGGCCCGGTTGCGGAGGGATCCGTAGGTGCCACTCCTTCCAGGCTAGAAAGCTTCCGGGTCCGCATCGGATCTACATTCGCTGTATGCAAGACACGAATAAGCGCCTCAGAGACTTTACCCCTGCAGAGATATAAACAACCGAAGGACTCCTCACAGCAGAAACCACTGTGGAGCTTGGTTTAGGTATCGTATGAGAGAGTACACACACACTTGGAACAGGCGATCTCCCCTTTGCACCGGTATGTTTTATTTTACTTTGTGGAACTGTGCCATACGGAGCTAGCTGAGAGTCATCCTTTGGTACTCCTTCCTTAACTGGTCTGGGCATTTCTTGTACACAGACTGTCTGCTGTGGTAAAGGATAGGGGGAGAAACGGAGCAGAAGGGTGAAAGAGAAGAAAGAAGGGAAGAGTGAGACCCTGGGATAGTTTTACTGTAACCTATGGAAGGACAAAATAACTCCTATTTAAGAACTTTCCTATAAATCTCTTTTCTGGTTGCTTTTTTTTTGAAAGAGGTCAGAGGAGGAAAGAAAAAAAGGAAAAAAAACCTATTCACTTAATTAGTTAATTGAAAGTATAAGGAATCTTTACTATCCTGCCTCTGAATTAAAGGTTGAAACTAAGCTAAGAAAAAAAAAAAAAAAGGAAGTTGTGGACTGGAATATACAGCTGGTATTCTGCCTGGCTTGATATCAGGATTATTCCTAATGCCTTCTTTTTTCTTGCTACCCATTTCTATAGGGATATGACTCTACTTAAAGGGACAAAATCTAACTGACTTTCAATCAGCATTTATAGGCCTAGATTTGGAGTTCGGCGGTAGCCGTCAAAACCAGAGTTAGAGGCTCCTAACGCTGGTTTTGGCCGCCCGCTGGTATTTGGAGTCAGTGATTAAAGGGTCTAACGCTCACTTTTCAGCCGCGACTTTTCCATACCGCAGATCCCCCTACGCCATTTGCGTAGCCTATATTTTCAATGGGATCTTTCTAACGCTGGTATTTAGAGTCGTTTCTGAAGTGAGCGTTAGAGCTCTAACGACAAAACTCCAGCCGCCTGAAAATAGCAGGAGTTAAGAGCTTTCTGGCTAACGCCAGTTCATAAAGCTCTTAACTACTGTACCCTAAAGTACACTAACACCCATAAACTACCTATGTACCCCTAAACCGAGGTCCCCCCACACCGCCGCCACTCGATTAAAATTTTTTTAACCCCTAATCTGCCGACCGCCACCTACGTTATACTTATGTACCCCTAATCTGCTGCCCTAACCCCGCCGACCCCTGTATTACATTTATTAACCCCTAACTTGCCCCCCACAACGTCGCCGCCAGCTACTTAAAATAATTAACCCCTAATCTTCCGACCGCAAATCGCCGCCACCTACGTTATCCCTATGTACCCCTAATCTGCTGCCCTAACATCGCCGACCCCTATATTATATTTATTAACCCCTAATCTGCCCCCCTCAACGTCGCCGACACCTGCCTACACTTATTAACCCCTAATCTGCCGAGCGGGACCTGAGCGCTACTATAATAAATGTATTAACCCCTAACCCGCCTCACTAACCCTATCATAAATAGTATTAACCCCTAATCTGCCCTCCCTAACATCGCCGACACCTACCTTCAATTTTTAACCCCTAATCTGCCGACCGGAGCTCACCGCTATTCTAATAAATGTATTAACCCCTAAAGCTAAGTCTAACCCTAACACTAACACCCCCCTAAGTTAAATATAATTTTATCTAACGAAATAAATTAACTCTTATTAAATAAATTATTCCTATTTAAAGCTAAATACTTACCTGTAAAATACATCCTAATATAGCTACAATATAAATTATAATTATATTATAGCTATTCTAGGATTAATATTTATTTTACAGGCAACTTGGTAATTATTTTAACCAGGTACAATAGCTATTAAATAGTTACCTAGTTAAAATAATAACAAATTTACCTGTAAAATAAATCCTAACCTAAGTTATAATTAAACCTAACACTACCCTATCAATAAAATAATTAAATAAACTACCTACAATTACCTACAATTAACCTAACACTACACTATCAATAAATTAATTAAACACAATTCCTACAAATAACTACAATTAAATAAACTAGCTAAAGTACAAAAAATAAAAAAGAACTAAGTTACAGAAAATAAAAAAATATTTACAAACATAAGAAAAATATTACAACAATTTTAAACTAATTACACCTACTCTAAGCCCCCTAATAAAATAACAAAGCCCCCCAAAATAAAAAATTCCCTACCCTATTCTAAATTAAAAAAGTTACAAGCTCTTTTACCTTACCAGCCCTGAACAGGGCCCTTTGCGGGGCATGCCCCAAGAATTTCAGCTCTTTTGCCTGTAAAAAAAAACATACAATACCCCCCCCCCAACATTACAACCCACCACCCACATACCCCTAATCTAACCCAAACCCCCCTTAAATAAACCTAACACTAAGCCCCTGAAGATCTTCCTACCTTGTCTTCACCATCCAGGTATCACCGATCCGTCCTGGCTCCAAGATCTTCATCCAACCCAAGCGGGGGTTGGCGATCCATAATCCGGTCCAGAAGAGGCTCCAAAGTCTTCCTCCTATCCGGCAAGAAGAGGACATCCGGACCGGCAAACATCTTCTCCAAGCGGCATCTTCGATCTTCTTCCATCCGGTGCGGAGCGGGGTCCATCTTGAAGCAGGCGACGCGGATCCATCCTCTTCTTCCGTTGTCTCCCGACGAATGACGGTTCCTTTAAGGGACGTCATCCAAGATGGCGTCCCTCGAATTCCGATTGGCTGATAGGATTCTATCAGCCAATCGGAATTAAGGTAGGAATTTTCTGATTGGCTGATGGAATCAGCCAATCAGAATCAAGTTCAATCCGATTGGCTGATCCAATCAGCCAATCAGATTGAGCTCGCATTCTATTGGCTGATCGGAACAGCCAATAGAATGCGAGCTCAATCTGATTGGCTGATTGGATCAGCCAATCGGATTGAACTTGATTCTGATTGGCTGATTCCATCAGCCAATCAGAAAATTCCTACCTTAATTCCGATTGGCTGATAGAATCCTATCAGCCAATCGGAATTCGAGGGACGCCATCTTGGATGACGTCCCTTAAAGGAACAGTCATTCGTCGTTCAGCTCGTCGGTCCGGATGGATGTTCCGCGCTGGAGGTCTTCAGGATCCTGCCGCTTCGCTCTGGATGGAAGAAGATCGAAGATGCCGCTTGGAGAAGATGTTTGCCGGTCCGGATGTCCTCTTCTTGCCGGATAGGAGGAAGACTTTGGAGCCTCTTCTGGACCGGATTATGGATCGCCAACCCCCGCTTGGGTTGGATGAAGATCTTGGAGCCAGGACGGATCGGTGATACCTGGATGGTGAAGACAAGGTAGGAAGATCTTCAGGGGCTTAGTGTTAGGTTTATTTAAGGGGGGTTTGGGTTAGATTAGGGGTATGTGGGGTGGTGGGTTGTAATGTTGGGGGGGGGTATTGTATGTTTTTTTTTACAGGCAAAAGAGCTGAAATTCTTGGGGCATGCCCGCAAAGGGCCCTGTTCAGGGCTGGTAAGGTAAAAGAGCTTGTAACTTTTTTAATTTAGAATAGGGTAGGGAATTTTTTATTTTGGGGGGCTTTGTTATTTTATTAGGGGGCTTAGAGTAGGTGTAATTAGTTTAAAATTGTTGTAATATTTTTCTTATGTTTGTAAATATTTTTTTATTTTCTGTAACTTAGTTCTTTTTTATTTTTTGTACTTTAGCTAGTTTATTTAATTGTAGTTATTTGTAGGAATTGTGTTTAATTAATTTATTGATAGTGTAGTGTTAGGTTAATTGTAGGTAATTGTAGGTAGTTTATTTAATTAATTTATTGATAGTGTAGTGTTAGGTTTAATTATAACTTAGGTTAGGATTTATTTTACAGGTAATTTTGTTATTATTTTAACTAGGTAACTATTAAATAGTTATTAACTATTTAATAGCTATTGTACCTGGTTAAAATAATTACCAAGTTGCCTGTAAAATAAATATTAATCCTAAAATAGCTATAATATAATTATAATTTATATTGTAGCTATATTAGGATTTATTTTACAGGTAAGTATTTAGCTTTAAATAGGAATAAGTTATTTAATAAGAGTTAATTTATTTCGTTAAATAAATATTATATTTAACTTAGGGAGGTGTTAGTGTTAGGGTTAGACTTAGCTTTAGGGGTTAATACATTTATTAGAATAGCGGTGAGGTCCGCTCGGCAGATTAGGGGTTAATAATTGAAGGTAGGTGTCGGCGATGTTAGGGAGGGCAGATTAGGGGTTAATACTATTTATGATAGGGTTAGTGAGGCGGATTAGGGGTTAATAACTTTATTATAGTAGCGCTCAGGTCCGCTCGGCAGATTAGGGGTTAATAAGTGTAGGCAGGTGTCGGCGACGTTGTGGGGGGCAGGTTAGGGGTTAATAAATATAATATAGGGGTCGGCGGTGTTAGGGCAGCAGATTAGGGGTACATAGGGATAACGTAGGTGGCGGCGGTTTACGGAGCGGCAGATTAGGGGTTAAAAAAAATATGCAGGGGTCAGCGATAGCGGGGGCGGCAGATTAGGGGTTAATAAGTGTAAGGTTAGGGGTGTTTAGACTCGGGGTACATGTTAAGGTGTTAGGTGCAGACGTAGGAAGTGTTTCCCCATAGGAAACAATGGGGCTGCGTTAGGAGCTGAACGCTGCTTTTTTGCAGGTGTTAGGTTTTTTTTTCAGCTCAAACAGCCCCATTGTTTCCTATGGGAGAATCGTGCACGAGCACGTTTTTGAGGCCGGCCGCGTCCGTAAGCAACTCTGGTATCGAGAGTTGCATTTGCGGTAAAAATGCTCTACGCTCCTTTTTTGGAGCCTAACGCAGCATTTGTTTGAACTCTCGATACCAGAGTTAAATTTATGGTGCGGCCAGAAAAAAGCCCGCGGAGCGTTAACAGCCCTTTTACCGCCGAACTCCAAATCTAGGCCATAGTTATTTAACGCTATAACATTGTACTGTTTTTGTTCTTGCTTCCTCTTTTGTGTGCTATTTTCTCCTTTTTAATCTCTATTGTGTTTAATAGCATTTAATAGCTCTAGTAGCCTCCGTGATATTTTGACTATTTAGCTTTTTGTCCTGTATCCTATATTGATTAGCGCCTGTGGTATCTGTTGTTGTACAGGCATTCTTAACACCATTTAGATCTGACCCTAAATTTACACCGTTAACACAACACAAATCCCTCCTCTAGAGGGGGGAATTAAAGGGACAGTATACTGTAAAATAGTTTTTCCCTTAATGTGTTTACAATTGCTTTTTTTACCAACTGCAGAGTAAAAAATGTATGAAAATTAGCTTTTTAAGGTTTATTTGTGTATATTAAAGCTCTTATTTTGTGTTTTGAAGCCACAACCTAATAAAATGGGTTGAGCTTGTAGGTATAATCAGATCCCATTACTTTATCACATTGTGTACATATACCTGCTTCTTTATCTTATATCTGTCCATAAAACAATCACCAGTACTTGGAGAGAACAATGGAAAATCAAAATTGTATTACCTTATCTCTGCTATATCCCACTAGGAGTGTAATCTCTTCTGCTGGTTGTGTTTACACAGCTTATCTATAGCTTGGACCTGCGGCCACAAACTTTCAGAATAGGTGGGGATACCACATGCTAAATCAACTATTTCACATGCCAATATAAGGGTAAAGGAGCTACCTGTAAACAATTTAATACACTCCAGCCGGTTAAGTGGATCATTGGGAACAAATTAAAGGGGAGAAAAAATTGTGTAAACTGTCCCTTTAATTTAAAAAAAAAAAATTGAATGTAATAACCTCTATCTGACTGCTCAGTTAGCAAGTCTACACTTACACACTAAGTACACTGTATCTATTTTTGCCACTTTACACTTCACGCTGTGCACATTTATTTATTTTTTTAGTAGGCGGAAGCAATCCGCTGGATATACACTGTTTTGAATATATATATAATTTTCATTCCTTTTTTTTTTTGTGGTTCTGCACCCTTTGTTGCTTTTTTTAATTTTGTATGGAAAAATACCTCACACAACACCCTCCCAAAATGCCTGCTAAGTCCAGGGAAAAGAAAAATAATAAGGGGGCTGATATGAGCTCTGATTCTGTTGAAACTTTATCTTTATCAATTGATAATCAGACATTACTAGTACAGATTAGTAATCTTTTCTCACCGCAGTTTGACATAATCAAAAAGGAGCTGAATGGTATATCTTGTGAACTCAATAGTCTTAACCAGGAAGTTAAACAATTTGCCGCCAGGATGGCGGAAGCAGAGGATAGGATATCTGTTTTGGAAGATATGGTTAATAAGCAAGAAAATATGCTGGTTAAACAACAGTCCATAATCCAAAACATGGAAGCTCGTCTGGAGGATCAAGAGGATCGCTCCAGACGCAATAATATTAGAATTGTAGGTATACCTGAAATTGCAGAGTATGATAATTTGATCGAATTCCCCTCCCTAACGCTACCTCAAGCTTTAGGGTTTCCTCCACAAGCTTTACCTCTATCTATCGAAAGGGCACATAGAATAGGACCAAAAAAAGTCTCTGAAAATGGCGTAGTAAGAAATAGGACATGTATATTTAAACTGCTTAAGTTTCAAGACAAAATGGAAATTGAGATTGTATAGATTGTATAGAAAATTCGATACTTTTACTATTAACGATAAAAAAGTTATGTTATTTCAAGACTTCTCTAATGAGACTGTTCTAAAAAGGAAAGCTATGTCCCCCATATGTACGATTATGATAAACAAAGGTATTAAAGCACGCCTGATATACCCTGCTAAGATTATAGTGGAAGACAATGGCAACAAGTTGGTTTTTATTGAGCCTCTTAAAGCAAGAGAATATATTGATTCCAGGGGTTAACCAAGGGAGACTGTAACTCTCAGAGTATAGGTATCATCATGTATACACTGTTATGGCGTTGATATACATGGATGAGTATACACAATATTATTTTTTTTCTCTGTCCTTTTTTTTTTTTTTTTTCTTTTTTTTTTTTTTAATCTCTCCCTTCTCTGCTCTCTATCCCAGTCTTTGTCCCACACCCTGGATAGATGCATAGGTGGGGCCCAACATATTATCTACAGCAGTGATTTTTAACCTTTTTTTGCCGTGGCACACTTTTTTACATTAAAAAATCCTGTGGCACACCACTATCCCAAAATTTAAAAAAAATCACACATTGTAGACTAATACAGCATATATATATACACACACACAAACACACACATACTGTATGTATTGTGCTGTTTATGCCATGCCTCCTACAATCTACCCCTGCACTGGGAGTAAAAAAACAAGCAAAGTTTAAAAAATATGTCACACTGTTGTCAGTCTGCCGTGGCACACCTGAGGATCTCTCACGGCACACTGGTTGAAAAACACTGATCTACAGATAGTGACCGTTGGCATAATGAATGGTACCAATATAGACTTGGCCCAGGCAATTGATTTTAAAGTGAGGGTTGAAATATATAACTCAGTAATAGGTTTAAGTATCATTTAAAAAAAAATAAAAAAAAAAAAATGTTGTTTAATTTGTATTATGGCTGATCTAATAGAAAATTTCAAGATTCTCTATTGGAATGTGGGGGGTATCACTAACTCAATGAAGCGCAAACTAATAATTAAGACATTAGGTCTGCAGGAACCTAGTGTAGCGTTTCTACAAGAAACCTATTTAAGGGACAAGGAGATACCCAAATTGAGAGCTAGATGGATAGGTGAAGAAATCGCTACACCCTGTAGTGGAAGGAGATTGGGGGTCGCAATTCTTTTAAATAAAAATTTAACCTATCAGATAATACAGACGGAACTAGATCCGGAGACTAGATTCATCATATTACAAATACAAGTAAATGGGATTAAATTTGTCTTTTGCAACGTATATGCGCCAAATGTTTTCTCTAAGAACTTTTGGGAAAAAGTTAAAGAGTAAACCGCTACCCTTTGTATCAGAGAATTTGGTGATAGGTGGTGACTTTAATCTTTCATTGTGTCCCGAACTGGACAGACTCTCAAGAAAAAATATAGCAGTATATAATAAACAAGCTAAATATATGAAAAAAAAAAAAAAAAAAAAAAAAAAAAAGAGATAAGCCTGAACTTCTAGTGGGACATAAATAAAGTCTGAAGTGTAAAATACACATATAACCTCTACTTTGAGTTACATGATAAAAAAAAACAATAGTTTAAGTGTCATATAAATACAACCTGGTATGATGTGTACAGAGAAATGTGATTTAATCACAGATAAATGATAGGATGATAGGAAGTGGTGCAAATACTGAGCCACGTGTTATCATTTTAATTAACTTCTGTGTTTCTTTTGCACATAAACAAACTGACCATGCAAAAACTGAAATATATTTATTTATTATAATCTTGCTGGTTAGTATAGATTTTTTCTTTTGTTTAAAATATTATTTTATTGAGTTAAAAATA
Source organism: Bombina bombina (assembly GCF_027579735.1). Classification (NCBI taxonomy): domain Eukaryota; kingdom Metazoa; phylum Chordata; class Amphibia; order Anura; family Bombinatoridae; genus Bombina; species Bombina bombina. The sequence continues at coordinate 268,081,520 of NC_069499.1, forward strand.
TAAAATATACAAATACAAGCATCATTTCACATCATGCCACAAGAATAAGATAATCTCAAACATATGGCTATATTACGAGGGGTGTGCTAATTGTTGCGTGTGGGCAAAAAGGAGTATAGCGCAGCTATTCGCGTGCTGGAAGTAGTACGCATGTTACAAGTTGAAAGTAAACGAGTTCGCTTCAGCGCAATTGAATCCAACGCATGTCGGGATAGTGTGACTTCAGAGCCCTGTAAACTGTTATGCTTAAAGGGACATAATACTCATATGCTAAATCACTTGAAACTGATGCAGTATAACTGTAAAAAGCTGACAGGAAAATATCACCTGAGCATCTCTATATAAAAAAGGAAGATATTTTACCTCACAATCTCCTCAGCTCAGCAGAGTAAGTTCTGTGTAAAAAGTTATACTCAGCTGCTCCCAGCTGCAGGTAAAAAAAAAAAAAAAAATGAAGAAATGAACAGCAGCCAATCAGCATCAGCAGTGCTGAAGTCATGAACTCTTACTGTGATCTCATGAGATTTGACTTAACTCTCATGAGATTTCATAGTAAGCTTCCTTTACCTGATTGGTGAAATAATATGAGAGTTCACAAGGCTCATCCTTTCAGCTGTCCCAGGACAGACACACTAAAATGCTGCTTAGAAATCCTTTACAATGGGATGTGGCTACTGAGGAACCTTTGAGGTAAAATATCTTTCTTTTTTACATAGAGATGTTCAGGGGATATTTTCTAGTCAGCTTTTTACAGCTATGCTGCATCACTTTCAAGTGTTTAAACATTTGGGTATTATGGCCCTTTAACTAAAAATTGGAAAACAAACATCAAAAATACATTTAAAAGTACAGTTACACTCATAATAACACTAGCTGATAAAAATATATTTTTAAAAATACTGCATAAAAAGTTATAAGGGCTCAAAGATATGAGATCTCAGGTGTTAGAAATAAAACGACTGCAAAGGGCTTTAACATAGAGATACTTACATATACATGTCTAAATATGTATATACTGTGGGGCGTATTTATCAAGCTCCGTATGGAGCTTGATGCCCCGTGTTTATGGCGAGCTGCTTCATAACCTGTCCGCCTACTCTGAGGCGGGAGGACAGACATTGCTGGAAATCAACCCGATCCGATTGGCCGTGAATCTGCAGGGGGCAGTATTGCACCAGAACTGATGGTGCAATGATAAATGCAGAGAGCGTATGCTGTCGGCATTTATCGATGTGCAGCGGACATGATCCGCAATATCGGATCATGTCCGCTCGCACTTTTTTAAAAAGGCCCCATTATACAGGGAGTGCAGAATTATTAGGCAAATGAGTATTTTGACCACATCATCCTCTTTATGCATGTTGTCTTACTCCAAGCTGTATAGGCTCGAAAGCCTACTACCAATTAAGCATATTAGGTGATGTGCATCTCTGTAATGAGAAGGGGTTGTGGTCTAATGACATCAACACCCTATATCAGGTGTGCATAATTATTAGGGCAACTTCCTTTCCTTTGGCAAAATGGGTCAAAAGAAGGACTTGACAGGCTCAGAAAAGTCAAAAATAGTGAGATATCTTACAGAGGGATGCAGCAATCTTAAAAATGCAAAGCTTCTGAAGCGTGATCATCGAACAATCAAGCGTTTCATTCAAAATAGTCAATAGGGTCGCAAGAAGCGTGTGGAAAAACCAAGGCGCAAAATAACTGCCCATGAACTGAGAAAAGTCAAGCGTGCAGCTGCCAAGATGCCACTTGCCACCAGTTTGGCCATATTTCAGAGCTGCAACATCACTGGAGTGCCCAAAAGCACAAGGTGTGCAATACTCAGAGACATGGCCAAGGTAAGAAAGGCTGAAAGACGACCACCACTGAACAAGACACACAAGCTGAAACGTCAAGACTGGCCAAGAAATATCTCAAGACTGATTTTTCTAAGGTTTTATGGACTGATGAAATGAGAGTGAGTCTTGATGGGCCAGATGGATGGGCCCGTGGCTGGATTGGTAAAGGGCAGAGAGCTCCAGTCCGATTCAGACGCCAGCAAGGTGGAGGTGGAGTACTAATTTGGGCTGGTATCATCAAAGATGAGCTTGTGGGGCCTTTTCGGGTTGAGGATGGAGTCAAGCTCAACTCCCAGTCCTACAGCCAGTTTCTGGAAGACACCTTCTTCAAGCAGTGGTACAGGAAGAAGTCTGCATCCTTCAAGAAAAACATGATTTTCATGCAGGGACAATGCTCCATCACACGCGTCCAAGTACTCCACAGCGTGGCTGGCAAGAAAGGGTATAAAAGAAGAAAATCTAATGACATGGCCTCCTTGTTCACCTGATCTGAACCCCATTGAGAACCTGTGGTCCATCATCAAATGTGAGATTTACAAGGAGGGAAAACAGTACACCTCTCTGAACAGTGTCTGGAGGCTGTGGTTGCTGCTGCACGCAATGTTGATGGTGAACAGATCAAAACACTGACAGAATCCATGGATGGCAGGCTTTTGAGTCTCCTTGCAAAGAAAGGTGGCTATATTGGTCACTGATTTGTTTTTGTTTGTTTTTGAATGTCAGAAATGTATATTTATGAATGTTGAGATGTTATATTGGTTTCACTGGTAAAAATAAATAATTGAAATGGGTATATATTTGTTTTTTGTTAAGTTGCCTAATAATTATGCACAGTAATAGTCACCTGCACACACAGGATATCCCCCTAAAATAGCTATAACTAAAAACAAACTAAAAACTACTTCCAAAACTATTCAGCTTTGATATTAATGAGTTTTTTGGGTTCATTGAGAACATGGTTGTTGTTCAATAATAAAATTAATCCTCAAAAATACAACTTGCCTAATAATTCTGCACTCCCTGTATATGTGTGTTTATGTGTGTACATATGTATTTAAATGCATATTTATGTATTTACAGACACATATTCACATACAAACACATATATATGTATACATTGGAGCCCTTTGCAGTCAAGTAGCTGAAAACTTCTAAAAGCTTATTTAAGCGATATTCATATTTAGTAAAGTGTTTAACAATGTATTTAATGTAAATATTTCCCATTCCAATATTCTTCACATAAGGGAATATGTATTTATAAATAGATATTCCTATATATATATCTGTATATATATATATATATATATATATATATAGTATATATATATACATACATACATACATATAAATAAACATGTAGAGATAGGTGGCACTCCCACTAACAAGCTTCATATGCCAGGGTGCTAAGAATAGTAGATAGAGCTTAAGGACGAAGCACTCTCTGGTCTTATTAAGTGTACAACACAATTTTATTTACATTGATGTTTCGGGGTGTTCACCCCCTTCATCAGACCAACTATATATATATATATATATATATATATATATATATATATATATATATATGTATTTATGATAAATAAAACATATTCTTCTATGTGAAGAACATTGGAATGTGAAATAATATTTCATGTCGGATTAGAGAACTTGAGAAAACGTCATTGGGTTTAGTGTGAGTAAGAGTGTTAGGTGTTCCAATTTTCGCGCTCCTTTAACGTGTCTCGATATTCAAAGTTCGACTTTTTGCATACATCAGGTTAGCACTTGCTCGTGCTACTCGATGCGTGCAAAAAGCCTCCATCTAGCAGAGTTAATTCACATCCGAAAGTGATAAATAGCACCCCACTAATAATCTAGCATATATATATATATATATATATATATATATACTTGTCAAAATATGTGTATGTGTATATATATATATATATATATGTATGTGTGTGTTTTACATATGTATGCATGTGTTTTACTGTAAATTTACTATACATATTTCACATTCTAATGCTCTTCACATACAGGATAATGTAATTTTTATTGTAAATACATATTTCTATGATACGAGTATATATACCTGTATATACCAATACCATATTTATTTAATAATAAAAAAAAATTCTATGTGAAGAACATACAAATGTAAAATATGCGTAATGCGCTTCACGTTTTGGACTTATGCTCTAACGTGGTGTCAAATTAGCTAATGTGAAGAAATGCTAACCACAATGAGCTTTTATTGAAATATTAAATATTATAAAAATATTAATAATAATGATTAAAAATTATTATACAAGCTGTAAAAAAAATTTATATGGATTATTTCGCTGTTTTTTTTTTACAGTATGTATAATCATTTTTAATAATTATTATTAATATTTATAATATTTCATATTTCAAGTTAGCAATTCTTCATGTGCACTAACCCGACACTCGCGTTAGACCTAAAGCAACATATTTTACATTCCTCTGTTCTTCGCATACAAAAAAATTAATTTTTATTATTAAATATTTTATTAGTGATAATGTTTACTTTAGAATATATACCCATATCTATACCTATATATCTATAGGAATAGATGTAAAGGTATATAGTATATATAATTATTTTACAATAAAAATACACAGTGTTCTTTAAGTGAAGAACATTGGAATGTGAAATATGAATAACGTCCTACTGGGTTAGCATGCAAAGAGATAGGTGTTAGGTTTTTCTTCTTCTGCTGCCTCTCCATCAACCTCCATGGGAAGAATACATTAACAAGGTTGCAATATTGCAAAATCCTTTGGTTAGTGCGTGTCAGATTTTTACTTTCAACTTTTAAAACACGCACTACCCAACCGCGATGCAAAAAGATTACTTCTAGTGAAGTTTTATGCTCGAGCAAAATGGCTAAATAGTGGAGCCACTTATAATCAATCCTATGGGGGATATGTATCAGAGCCTTCCAACCGCAAATACGCCGGAATTCTGCTGCTTAATTGGTTGTGAACTTGATCCGACATAATTATCAAAGCCTACAGACCGGCAAATGATGAAATTTGTGACGTAACATACGAACCGCCGTCTCAATCCGACGCAGATTGATGCATACATCATTACAGATGTTCTGAATACACATTCGGTTCTATCTGACACTTTTTTCAAAGTTATCAAATTTCTAACAGGTACGACTCGCGGCTATTCCAGCCCAGCATACCTGGTTTTCAATCTGCAACTCTGGAGGCCACGGATGCCATAGGAATCTATGGGAGTCGAAAGCACTGGAAAGCTTATGTTCGATGCTGCCAGATATCCCATTGATTTCTATGGTTGAAAACAAGTTACGTTTACACATAACACCCTAACATAAGCCCCGAGTCTCAACACCTCTATTCTTTGGTGCCGGTGAATGCAACAAAGTTTAACGGCTTGCTGGCTTGATAAATATCCCCCAATATGTCTAGGTATTTGGACAACATGAATCTAAATATACAAATTATTTGCCAAACTAATTATATGTCATGGGTTTGTTGCCTGTGCCCTTTAACAACCAGCCTATATAAGGCTCCTCCCTCCTACCTTACATTGCTTAGGATTCGTTGTAGGTAGGATTCACTTGGATCTCTCCTGCAAACTTTACTTAAGCCTTTGATTATTCTAAAGTACTCAGGAAATTTATATCAGCTTCAACTGCAGAATTGTTCTCTCAACATTACTAACCTGCCGTTTTTTCCTCCAACTTAACTTATATGCTGCTTATTAACTGTTACCTTGTCATAGAAGCTTGTCAGTTTTTCACAGAAGCCGCAAGTGCCAACTAACACCACCTTCCAGCTGCGGCATCTACTTCCGTGCTTACTCTCTGTGACCTCCTTCTGAGCTGGCCTGTCTACAGGCCGTAACTACCACCATACAGGCTGCCCTCACGCCACTTGCGTGCTTCTGCCTCTGATCTCCGGTCGACACTGTCTCCCTGCAGACATTCAGCAAGTTACCTTCAGCGTTAGGCTGCATCTACCAAGAGCGCTCTACCCTGCTGGGACTCAGCGTGAAGATAAAGGTAAATCGCCACAGATCTTTTGCTTGTACTGTTATAAGGAGATATCAGGCTATTAAAACACCACTCAATGCTTTGGTTACTTATTCCTTATTCCATGAAATTACCGGAAGCAGCACTACAAAGCCTCTAGTGTTTTCAGTTTATTAACTCTGGCTCACATTAAGTGAGTCTTCTGTGAATTATATGCGTTAACTGTTGCGAACCTTTACTGCCTTTTACATATAGAAGGTGACCTGTCTTTTGTTTAGCCACTGCAGTACTCTAACAGAGACTCTTACATATTTTTTACTCCTGCTTTTTCCCTTTTTGGGCCCTCAGTCTATGAACTGAATAGGGGGTTAATTTTATTTCTAACCCCGCTTCCTGTGAGACTGAGTGGAACTAGAAACTAATTCCTTTTGAAACTAGTCCTGCCTTAGCAAAATCCTAAACCTGAAAATTAGGAATTACAATGGAATTAGCAGATCTCACCCACAAAGTGAGTGCATCTCACTCAGAATATGGATATTCTCATTTCAAGGAATCAGAGAGATTCAATCTGAGAATCAATACTAAGAACAGTGATCAGGGACCATGTGGCTAAAAGGCCTACCGCTTCAGACACACGACACCTGAACCTCAGGTTTGTCCCCCAGAAAGATTCTCAGGGGAAAGAAGCCAGTTCAGGGAGTTCAAAAATTCCTGCCTACTTTATTTTTCCCTGAAACCAAAAACATATCCCACCTAACGCATCAAAGTTCTCACTGTAATATCTATCTTAAAGGAGAACCCAAAATCTGGGCTACTAACTTCTTTGAGACCAATGATCCTGTATTGGATTCCCTTCAGTTATTCTTTGACAAAATGTCATTTCTATACGAAAAACTAACAGAGTACTGCTGAGACAGCTTCTTCGGGCACTCAAGGCAAAACAAACGCCCTGCTGGAAGACTAGCGTCTCAGATTTAAGGAGATGGCACCAGACACACTCTGGAACGAAGCAGCAGTTGTTTTTTCAGTTCCGCCAGGGACTTTCTGACCCTATAAAGACGAGCTTGCTAGGGGTACCCTACCCAAGCACTTTAGAAGATCTCATGACAGCAAATTGTTACTATAGACCGACGTTTACGTGAACATAGACACGAAAGGGGATTCTCAGAAAATTCCTGGAGGAAACCTCCCACGAATACCATCATATTCAGAGTCCTAACCCAACGCAGCACAGATGAGCCAATGGAGGTTGCTTTTCACTAAAGGACCCCTCTCCACTGAGGAAAAGAACCGAAGGAGAAAGTAACAATCTTTGTTTGTATTGTGCCTCCAAGAGTCATTCCGTCAAAGAATGGCCCCAGTTTGTCTAAACATAAGTGTAAGCTATATACAAAGTGTATTACTTGTATCCATCAGTCATCCTCTAATTCTCATTGCAACATTTCTGTTTCCTGTCAGTGGGCATACCCGAAAAGTCCCCGACAACGGAGCCATTATTGACTCAGGAACTTTGGCAATTTAATTGATAGAAGGCTTTCACTGAATTGTTTCATTACCTTTAATAAAAAGATGTGATTCACTGGCTATCAGAGTTATAGATGGTTCCTTTATTTCCTCTGGGCCCTAATCACCCATCGCACTATACCCCTAATGACCGACTAGTTCTGGTCATAAAGAATATGTGTCTTTTGATGTTATAGCCTCTCCATTGTTTCCGTTAGTTCTTGGGTTTACATTGGTTACAAACCCATTAACCACATATAGAGTTGGAAAACATCACAAATACACTTTGGATTCTGACCATTGTCTTAAGACAATGTAATCTTTCCACACCGATTCTTCATACTACTGTAGTAGAACACCCAGTACCTGACTGGTTATAATGAGTTTTTCAGACGTTTTTTAACAAAGTAGAGGGCAGAGAAACTACCCCCTCATAGACCATACACTGCCTGATAGAATTACTACCTGGGGTTGATATTCCTTATGGCATATCTATCCTCTGTCAGAACCAGAGTTGGTACATTTAAAACATATCTGGAAGATAACCTACGGAAAGGGTTATAAGACCTTCGACCTTCTCCTGCTGGAGGCAGGTGTATGGTTTTTGGTCCTCAATAAATACGTCACATAAGACCTATAATTGACTATAGGGGAATTAAAATCGACGTACAAAGAAAAACAGGTACCCATTACCCCTTATACCTGAGATAATAGAACGACACCAGGGGGCCACTATTTTTACCAAGCTTGACCTAGAGAGGCGCAGTATAATTTAATAAGAATAAAGTCTGGGCACGAATGGGCTGACCGCTTTCCCGTACAAGATATGGGTTGTATGAGTATACGATTATGCCGTTCGGGTTATGCAACGCCCCCAGCGACATTTCAGTGCTTTATTAATGGACCCTCTTCCGAGACATTCTGGACATTTGTTTAATAGTATACTTAGATGATATACTCATTTTATTCAAAACTATAGAACAACACATTAGAACATGGTTATTGATTGTCCTTCAAAGACTGAGAGAAAAATTCTCTTTTTGCAAAACCTGAAAAATGTATTTTCAATACTGATACCATATCCTTTTTAGGTTATCTTATTTCCCCTGATGGTATACAGATGGGAAACAAAAATATAGAGGCTATAACATCATGGCCTACACCTCAAAACGTTAAGGATGTCCAATGTTTTATTGGATTTTCTAACTTTTATAGAAAATTTATAAAAGACTTCTCCCGTTTGGCCAAACCACTAACCTCTTTGACAGGCAAACAGACTCCTTTCGTTTGGAGTACCCAAGCTGACTTGGCCTTTAAGAATTTAAAGAAGGCCTTTACTTCAGCTCCTGTACTCAAATTCCCAGACCCAACTTTGCAATACATCTTGGAGGTGGATGCGTCCGACTACGCTTTGGGCGCCATCCTTTCTCAGCGCAAGTCACCTAAGTCTCCTCTCCATCCTGTGGGGTTTTACTCTAGAATCATGTCCTCATCAGAAATAAATTATCCCATAGGAGAGAAGGAACTTCTATCAATTAAAAGTTCTTTCGAGTTTTGGAGGCATCTCCTGGAGGGTACATCTCTTCCTATACTGATCTACACGGATCATAAAAACCTTGAATACTTGAAAACAAATAAGACTCTATCAGCTCGACAGATTAGATGGAGTTTGTTTTTTTTCGAGATTTGATTATAACATCACATACTGTTCTGGTAGTAAAAATGGTAAGGCGGATTCTTTGTCCAGGAAGGATCCAAAACCTAACCCATCTCCCCCAGTATCTTCTATCATTCCACAAGATAGGTTTATTGGGTTATCTCTCGATTCTACTTCTCAGCTACGACTTCCACAAGAACAAGATCTCTGCATTCCTACCCAATCATTAAAAAAAGCTAGAGACGGTTTATATTACCATTATGGAAAAGTTTACGTACCTCCAGGTTTGCGAAAGGAGTTGCTCCATTCTACACATGATTCTATGATCTCTGGACATCCTGGCATACATAAAACTATAGATCTCTTAAAAAGAGATTTCTGGTGGCCTCGCATGAACACTGATATCATACAGTACGTTAAGGCATGTCCTATCTGTGCTACAACAAAAAATTCCAGATCCCATCCATATGGGTTACTAATGTCTCTACCCATACCGGACAGACCATGGAAGGACATTGCAATGGATTTTATTGTAGACCTTCCAGCTTCTAACAACAACAATTGCATCTTGGTGGTAGTAGACATATTTACTAAACTGGCTCATTTCCTTCCTTGTCATTCATTACCAACTGCAGCAGAAACAGCACAAATTTTCCTCTCTCAGATTGTTAGGTATCATGGCCTCCCTGACACCATTACATCAGATAGAGATTCTCAATTCACCTCCAAATTTTGGACACATTTATGTCACATCCTAAAAATACAACCTAGGCTCAGTACAGCATAGCACCCGCAAACAAACGGACAAACAGAGAGTACAAATCAAACTCTTGAGCAGTATTTAAGATGCTACTGCTCCCAACTCCAGGATAATTGGACATCCCTCTTACCTACAGCCAAATTTGCCTTCAATAACTCTATCAATTCATCAATTAAAATGTTGCCGTTCTATGCCAATTACGGATTCCATCCTCGTTTTCATCTTTACCCCAGAGACGAGACACCATCTCCGTTGGTGAATGATATGATGAATGAACTCGCCAAACATTTTTCTATTATCCAGGAGAACCTCAAAGATGCACAAGCTCATTAAAAATCTTACTATGATTTAAGACGACGTAACTCACCCCCTTATAAAATTGGAGATTATGTGTGGCTTTCCACCAGAAATTTGCATCTTAAAGTTCCAACCAGAAAACTTGGATCTCTTTTCATTGGTCCATTCCCCATTACAAAAATTATCAATTCCAACGCAGTCACCCAAGGATCTTCCCATACATCCAACTTTCCATGTTTCCCTGTTGAAGCCTTGTCTCTCTGAAGTTGATTCTATTAGTCGTCAACTTCCGTCTACTACTCCTGCACTCGAGCCGGAATATGAGATTCATTCTATCCTGGATTCAAGGTATTTTCATAACACCCTTCAGTACCTCATTCATTGGAAGGGTTTTTCTCATGAAGAGGATTCTTGGGAGCCATCGTCCAACCTCTCAGCTCCCAGACTGGTATCCTTGTTTCACCGGAGACACCCTGATCGCCCTAAGCCTTGAGCCTCGGAGTGGCTCATTGGGGGGGACTCCTGTCATGGTTTTTGCCTGTGCCTTTAACAACCAGCCTATATAAGGCTCCTCCTCCTACCTTACATTGCTTAGGATTCGTTGTAGGTAGGATTCACTGGATCTCTCCTGCAAACTTTTACTTAAGCCTTTTATTATTCTAAAGTACTCAGGAAATTTATATCAGCTTCAACTGCAGAATTGTTCTCTCAACATTACTAACCGACCGTTTTTCTCCCAACTTACTTTTATGCTGCTTATTAACTGTTACCTTGTCATAGAAGCTTGTCAGTTTTTCACAGAAGCCGCAAGTGCCAACTAACACCACCTCCAGCTGCGGCATCTACTTCCGGTGCTTACTCTCTGTGACCTCCTTCTGAGCTGCCTGTCTACAGCCGTAACTACCACCATACAGGCTGCCCTCACGCCACTTGCGCTTCTGCCTCTGATCTCCGGTCGACACTGTCTTCCCTGCAGACATTCAGCAAGGTTACCTTTCAGCGTTAGCTGCATCTACCAAGAGCGCTCTACCCTGCTGGGACTCAGCGTGAAGACAAAGGTAAATCACCACATCTTTTGCTTGTACTGTTATAAGGAGATATCAGGCTATAAAACACACTCAAGCTTTGTTACTTATTCCTTATTCCATGAAATTACCGGAAGCAGCACTACAAAGCCTCTAGTGTTTTTCAGTTTATTAACTCTGCTCACATTTAATGAGTCTTCTGTGAATTATATGCTTAACTGTTGCGAACCTTTACTGCCTTTTACATATAGAAGGTGACCTGTCTTTTGTTACCCTGCATACTCTAACAGAGACACATATTTTTTACTCCTGCTTTTTCCCTTTTGGGCCCTCAGTCTATGAACTGAATAGGGGTTATTTTATTTCTAACCCCGCTTCCTGTGAGACTGAGTGGAACTAGAAACTAATTCCTTTTGTAACTATTCCTGCCTTACATTATATGCTAAATGTACTATAACATAAACTTCTATTTATATACTTTTAAAGTACTTGAAATCCTTCCTGTCTATCTTGTGGTCACTCACAGACCTACTCATAAACCTATACTTGTAGGTATTGGAGGAAATTATATATGAAATATAAACTTATTGAGTAATAAAAACTAGATTAGTATAAAAGTCTATAAAAAAGATTTTCAAAAATATTCACACAAATCATTATGTGTCAGCCAAAATAAAATACTTGAGAAAAAAACAAGTATCAAATCTTTTTTTAAAAAGATAGCTTTCTTGTTTAAAGGGATATTAAAGTCCAAATTCAACTTTCATGATTCAGATAGGGCATGTAATTTTAAACAACTTTCTAATTTACTTTTATCATCCAATTAAATTTGCTTTGTTCCCTTGTTATTCTTAGTTGAAAGCTAAACCTAGGTAGGCTCATATGCTAATTTCTAAGCCCCCTTATTTGAATCCATTTGACAGTCTTTCACAGCTAGAGGGTGTTAGTTCATGTGTTTCATATAAATAACATTGTGCTCACGAACCTGGAATTATTTAAGAGTAAGAACTAATTGCCTGACATGCAAGTCTGTCAAAAGATCTGAGATAATGAGGCAGTCTGCAGAAGCTTAGATACAAGGTAATTACAGAGGTAAAAAGTATATTTCTATAACAGTGTTGGTTAATCAAAACAGGGGAATTGTAAATAATGGGATTATCTATCTTGTACAAAATAACATTTTTTTCCCCTTTAATTGCTCCGGGAAAATCCCCTATCACGTGAAGGAGCTGTAAAATCCAGAGAACAGTCAGCTGGTGACTGTGAGTGCCAGCCTGCTCTATTTGCACCATTTCATCCTTGGTACCAACATACTTGTGAGTTGGCAATATTTGTGCAGTCATATGTATCTGTATCAATACAAGATCAAGCTATGTGGTGCCCCTTTGTACTTCATGTTTTTTAGAATTGATGAAGTTGTGGAGACCGAACTGAGTGCCAGCCTGTCTTTTTAGCACAAGCCTACCCTTTGGTGCCATCACACTTGTGAGTTGATCCTATTAGTGTATCTATATTTATTTGTAACAATACAAGATTACTCTATGTGGCAAAATTTTTTTTACCAGGGCCCTCTGTTGAGTAGGTCCACTACTGTCCCAACTCCACCCAGAATTGTCAACAATCAACACTGCCCACATGACATCCTGAGTCTCCCTAAGCCTCTTGGTGCTTGATTAGGTACCAGGACATGTTTGAAGATAGGCATCTGCAACTTTACCCAAAATGTTTTGTTTGACAATGTCTTGGCTTTGACCCTACCTCTTCACCAGTTCCAGATTTGAATCAGAGTTTCTTATTTAGCGTTTGTCTTGTTTATCCAAGAATTATAGATTGCTTTGTGATACAGCAATTTTTTTATTGCAGACAGATTATGTATATTGCTGAGGAGATTTGGGGCACGATTTATTAAAGGTTCAACTGCTGGTTTGCTTGAGTGAAACTGCAGCCGAGAGTTAAGAAGCAGCGGTCATCTGATCAACCTCGCCACCTGTTATGTAGCGTATCTCAATCCCCCTGGACTTTTCCGACTAGGGATATTGACAGCCCTTGCCCACTCGTAATTAATTGCACACAAGCAGGGGGCAGCATTGCACACTTGCCATAGTATGCAATGATAAATGCTAGATGTGAAGCCAGCGGACAGGGGCCCTTGGTGTGATTATCTACACTAAATTTGATGTTGTCTTGTTCTTCTAGGAAGTTGGGTCTTGTTTTGTGGGTACCTTTCGGATTACTAATATCATATATAAATATGATAATATAAGTCATACTATGTTTCATGTGTCTCAATTCAAAAGATCTTGTGATAATCCCTCTCTCAACATACTCTATTTCATATGAAGACTGGAACATTCCTACATCAGGCCTGCCCTCCTCATGTTTATCTTGGCAAAGAATCTGGCTTACGTTACATGTCTGACCCTTACCTGTGCTGTTACTTGTGGACTGATTTACTGCCTAAAGATCCTTGGAACTTTTTTTCTGGTAAAAGAGCTTGCTTTCGCCTACTGTTGCAATGCTTGGTTTTGGATGCGACTTCTGGTGCTGACCCCTGGCTTGTCTACAGATTATTTTACAGTTTTATCTACATGTGCCCACATATCCTGCCCTATTGGTTCTATCAAACCAGGTAATTCTCTAATTATGTTATAGAATTAGGAATATTCTGTCCTTATTTTGTTTATATTTGTTTATCCTCTCATTACAATCCCCTTTCTTGCTATACTGTATATGACCCTTGTATCTGCTCCTTCCTTCCTTTTCTCCTTCATCTTATTTATGTGGAACTTCCCCCAATAAAAAATATATTTTGTCAAAAGATAAAAAACAAAATGTCCCTTTGTAAGTTCCCTCATATATAACCAGTTTTCCATCTTTTTCAGCCAACATATTACTATTCACTAATCTAATCAGCACATGTGATTACTGAAATTAATTCTATCATATCTTTCTAGCTATTGTAACCTGTGCCCCATTGACTGTTTTAACTATCTGTGTCTTTCTACACTCTTTTTCAGCCTTCCTTATCTATCATGCTATCAAGATTACTTGAGTTTTACCCAAACTCCCAGTAATGTCTGTCTTTCTCTCCCCCCTCCCTCTCTCTCTTTTCAAGACCATATGATGTCACCACATGTTATATGACTCAAACGTTTCCTTATATCACTCACTGCTGTCACATTTGTGTTGGAGCTCTGGTAGCCACTGGAGTGCAGCTGCAGGAATACTTTGTCATTACATACCTCAGTGTTAAAAATCGCCTGGTCCATTCTTCTGCAGCCTATTTGTAGTTCTAGCTTGCATGGGTACCTGGAATGACCTAAATTGTCTCTGATTATTATTTTTCCTTCATTTTGTCAGTTTTTGTCTGATGGTATTTGACTATTGAATTGCCTGACCATTCTACTGCTTCAGAAACCCAGTACAGAAATAACATTGTTTTATTGTTACTCAGCAGTACAGCAGATACCCTGCTTATGTTTCTTTGTAAAGCTGAACTATAGCTCTAGTCTTGCTTCATTGCAAAGCCACAATTGACAGCATCAGAACAAAGCTTCAATGCAAAGCAACAACATCTATAATCTATTTGGCTGCAGGGAGAGGCCATTCAATATAGGCCCCCTGATATAGAAGACCCTGGCACATCTTGCATGCAGTAGTACGAATTAGGGATTAGCAGCCGGTGGCTTTATGAAGTAGCGTGGGGGCAGTGTAATACTTTGCAATATTGTAAAATATTCTGTCAATTATAAATGTTACTTTAGCTAAAACAATGTACAAATGAAATGCATAATTTTAACATAAATTTATTAAATTATAATTTGAGCAATAAAAAATTGAAAACAAACAAAATTTACTGTTAGCTTAATATTGGCATAAATTGGTCAGTCAAATCAGCCGGGTGGTGCAACCGCTAAAAAGACCCTGGGGAGAACGCAGATTAGAGTATAAACATAAGTTAGGTTATGTGAATAGGCAAAGGTAGACAGGAACCAGTACAGCAGCCTCTATTTGAAGCAAGAAATGACTTGTAAGTTTTATAGAAATAATTCTGTTTCGCTAAAATTATTTCATAAGAGGGTTCCTCCAAAGAACACAAAGGCACAAGTATCTACATGTAAAGCTGAGAGGGCGTTAATTTGTTTGCTTCTGATAATGAAATGTATAAGGGAGTACACAACATTTATAAGAATGGGCAGGTTTATTTCATGCAGGAAGAAAGAAAAGCAAGCAGAATATCTGAGTCACAGATGGAGAAGAAGCAAAGTCAGATAAATGTTATGCAAAATTCTGGAATTTAATCAGCTTGATATTTTCAGTTGCCAAGGTGATGCTGTTAGCTGAATAACACAGCCATGGACGGTGCATTAGACAAACATATTGGTCTCTGTTACATTGAGAAAGTAAGATATGATATACTTCTTAACAGGCCCTATAGCAGTGGGTCATTTCATCAAACCCCAGAGTGTGAGGACTTGTTTCCTTCATAGCAAACATAAAAATGTGGATCCACTGTATAACTAATAGTTATATATACATAAAAATAAAACTCTCAGCGCTTCGCTCAGGAAACCACACTTATACTTCATAGTAAGCATAGATGCAAGAATAAGACGAAACACAACCACTCAATGACACTGCAAAAAAAGTCTAAGGATCTATAAAATGTTTCTTCCATAGCCATTTGTAAGAACGTCAAAATGAATCACTCTGGAAAAAAAACAATGACACCTCCTCGCCTTTCATATTCACATAGAATTTTCCTGTTGTTCAAACAACACTAGTGGGAACAAAAGGGTTTGTACTCTAGCAGCTTTCCTACAAACACAGGAACATTTGCATATAATATAAAACACCCTTTTAATATTTTAAATTCTGGGCTGTAACAAAAGTAATGCTTTCTACGTGTGGGTTTTTGGAACTTTCTATTCTCTACACTATCTGTTATGCACAGTATTCAAACTTTTTGGTGTCATAATATATTGAAAACAGAGATTAAAAAGACAAAAGTTAAGAACCAAAATGCGTTTAAGATCTGCCTATAGATGCTTCTGAAATGTAAGATTAAAGGGACATGAAACCCAAACATTTTCTTTCGTGATTCAGATAGAGCATACAACTTTTCAATTATTTTATCTAATTAGCTTTGTTTTCTTGGTATCCTCTGTTGAGGAATCAGCAATGCACTACTGGGAGCTAGCTGAATGCATAGGGCGAGCCAATAACATGAGAGATATATGTTCAGCCACTAACCAGCAGCTCCTGAGCCTACCTAGGTATCCTTTTCAATAAAGGATACCAAGAAACCAAAACAAATAAATAGAAATAAATTGGAAAGTTGTTTAAAATCACATGCTCTATCTGAATCATAAAAGAAAATAATAGATGTCATATCCCTTTAAAGGGACAGTGTGCGCACATGAAGGAAAATCATCATGGAATGGATAATGCACAAAATAAACAAATGATCAGATGACCTTAGAAAAGGACAGGGCATAGTATAATGAGCAGACACACCCCACAACCAATCAGATGCAATATTCTAAATATATTGTCACATGCACATACCAGCTAGTTTAAGTGATTGTGCCCTAGTTCCTGTGGGCACATGAATGAGAAAATGCTGGTTGCATTCACACAAGTGTACTCATCAAACACATAAAGTTCAGAAAACAGCTTTGAGTTTGACTTTGCCAACAATCACTACCATAAATAGAAGGTTTGCCTTTTCGAGTTCTACTAAAGATGATGATGGTGGTACTGTAGTGTAATGGGTTTGTAACTTTATGTAGGTCACGTGTGCATCTGCTGTCCTTTTCTCTCTCTCTCACACACACACACACACACACACACATATATTACATATTGTCTTTATTTTCAAATCATTAGGACATTTATTGTATACTAGTCTTAAAGCCTGTTCACACGGGCCATTTTTTGCAGTACAGCGGTCCCACCCCTTGCACTCTCTCCCTTCCCCTCTCTTTTGCTCCCTCTCTCTCCCCCCTCTCTTTTGAGCTCTCTCCCCCCTCTCTTTTGCGCTCTCTCTCTCCCCTTCTCTTTTGCTCTCTCTCTCTCTCTCTCCCCCTTCTCTTTTGCCCTCTCTCTCTCCCCCTCTCTTTTGCGCTCTCCCTCCCCCCCTCTCTTTTGCTCTCTCTCCCCCTCTTTTGCTCTCTCTCTCTCTCCCCCTCTCTTTTGCTCTTTCTCTCCCCCTCTCTTTTGCGCTCTCTCTCCCCCATCTCTTTTGCGCTCTCTCCCCCCATCTCTTTTGAGCTCGCTCTCCCCCTCTCTTTTGAGCTCTCTCTCTCCCCCCTCTCTTTTGCGCTCTCTCTCCCCCTCTCTCTCTCCCCCTCCTCTCTCTCCCCCTCTCTTTTGTGCTCTCTCTCTCTCCCCCACTTTTGCTCTTTCTCTCTCTCTCTCCCCCCTCTCTTTTGCGCTCTCTCCCCCTTTCTTTTGCGCTCTCTCTCTCCCCCTCTCTTTTGTGCTCTCTCCCCCCTCTCTTTGCTCTCTCTCACTCTCTCTCCCCCCTCTCTTTTGTGCTCTCTCTCTCTCCCCTCTTTTGCTCTCTCTCTCTCTCCCCCTCTCTTTTGCGCTCTCTCCCCCCCTCTCTTTTGCGCTTTCTTTCTCCCCCTCTCTTTTGCGCTCTCTCCCCTCTCTCTTCACACTCTCTCCCCCCTCTTTTGCTCTCTCTCCCCCATCTCTTTTGAGCTCTCTCTCTCCCCCATCTCTTTTGCACTCTCTCTCCCCCTCTCTTTTGAGCTCTCTCCCCCCCCTCTCTCTCTCCCCCTCTCTTTTGAGCTCTCTCTCCCCCCTCTCTCTCCCTCCCCTCTCTCTCTCCCCCCCTCCTCTCTCTCTCTTTTCCCCCTCCTCTCTCTCTCTCTCTCTCTCCCCTCTCTCTCTCTCTCTCTCTCTCTCTCTCTCCCCCCCTTCTCTCTCTCTCTCTCTCTCTCTCTCCCCCCCTCCTCTCTCTCTCTCCCCCTCCTCTCTCCCCACCCTCCTCTCTCTCTCTCTCTCTTTCCCCCTCTCTCTCTCTCTCTCTTCCCCCCCTCTCTCTCCCCCCCCTCTCTCTCTCTCTTCCCTCTCTCTTCCCTCTCTCTCTCTCTCTCTCTCTCTCTCTCCTTCTCTCTCTCTCCTTCTCTCTCTCTCTCCTTCTCTCTCCTTCTCTCTCTCTCTCCTTCTCTCTCTCCTTCTCTCTCTCTCTCTCTCTCTCTCCTTCTCTCTCTCTCTCTCTCTCTCTCTCTCTCTCCTTCTCTCTCTCTCTCTCTCTCCCCCCTCTCTCTCTCTCTCTCTCTCCCCCCCCCCTCTCTCTCTCTCCCCTCCTCTCTGTCTCTCTCCCCTTTCTCTCTCTCTCTCTCTCTCTCTCTCGCGACCATGCCTGACCACGCCCCCTTTACACCTGGTCACACCCCTTTCACATCAATTCACACCCCTTCACGTCGGCCACGCCCCGCTCACACACGGTCACGCCCACTTCTGCCGTAGATGAGATCAGCTAGGGAGTAGGACTCAAAGGCCAGGTGTGTTTGTCCTTGTGCTGTCTCTACTACTCATGACAGCTTCGGACAAACACACTTGGCCTTTTATTTAATAGAATATTAACTCAAAAGCTCATATATACAAACGGTTGTCTGATACCACTGCTTATTAGCTTCTATTGAGCTTTCAAAAGCTCTCTCTCTCTCCCCCATCTCTTTTGAGCTCTCTCTCCCCATCTCTTTTGCGCTCTCTCTCCCCCTCTCTTTTGAGCTCTCTCTCTCTCCCCCCATCTCTTTTGCGCTCTCCCCCCCTCTCTCCCCCCCCTCTCTTGCCCCCTCTCTCTCTCCCCTCTCTCGTCCCCTCTCTCCCCTCTCTCCCCCCTCTCTCTCTCCCCTCTCTCCCCCCCTCTCTCTCTCCCCTTTCTCTCTCTCTCTCCCCTCTCTCTCTCTCTCTCTCTCTCCCCCTCCTCTCTCTCTCCCCCCCTCCTCTCTCTCTCTCCCCCCTCCTCTCTCTCTCCCCCCCTCCTCTCTCTCTCCCCCCCTCCTCTCTCTCTCTCCCCCCTCCTCTCTCTTTCTCTCTCTCTCTCTCTCCCCTTTCTCTCTCTCTCTCTCTCTCCCCTTTCTCTCTCTCTCTCTCTCTCTCTCTCTCTCTCTCTCTCCCCCTCCTCTCTCTCTCCCTTTTCTCTCTCTCTTTCTCTCTCTCTCCCCCTCCTCTCTCTCTTCCCCCCTCCTCTCTCTCTCCCCCCCTCCTCTCTCTCTCTCCCCCTCCTCTCTCTCTCCCCCCCTCCTCTCTCTCTCTCTCTCTCCCCCCCTCCTCTCTCTCTCTCCCCCCCTCCTCTCTCTTTCTCTCTCTCTCTCTCTCTCTCCCCCCCCTCACACACTTGGCCTTTTATATAATAGAATATTGACTCAAAAGCTCATATATACAAACGGCTGCCTGATACCACTGCTTATTAGCTTCTATTGAGCTTTCAAAACAGCCGTGATATCACTGTGGTCCCCTTCACATAAACAGAGATAGCCTTGTGAGCGGGACTCAATAAGTAGCCAAACTTATAAACATATGTTTTCTATGCTTTGGGGTTTGGTTATAAGGGAACATGATTCTAAAAAGAACATTTTAGTATACGTCTCTTTAATTCTTAGGCTTGGCTTATTCCTATTCCAGGCATTCTTCAATTCCATGAATCAACCACCCTTTCTGTAAAGAAGTGCTTCAGCTGAACCTACTACCCTCCAGCTTGAGACCATCCATGACCCATTGCTCTGATGTTGTTGAGGATTTATTAAATTCCTTAATATGGCTGACAGTTTCAATCATATCCGCTTGCTCCTCCTTTCCTCTCAGCTACACAAATTAAGGTAATGTAGGCTATCATTATAAGTTCTATTGTTTTAGACCATGTACCATTTTATTAGCCCTTAATTCAAGGTGAGATCAAACTAGTGATCTGTAAAGTGTCATAAGAACCTTACGTTTTCTTGCTGCTAAAAATCCTTCCTATAAAACTTAGCATTTTTTGCAAGTCCCATGACTCTTTTATTACTGTTAGTAAAATGCTTTGTCATGGTGATTTTTAGATCCATCTGGTTATAATTTATTTATTCAATCTTACATTTTGTTTTATCATCACTATCATTTGAGATATATATAAATAAATATATATATATATTATATATATATATATATATATATATACTGTGTGTGTGTGTATATATATATATATATATATATGTATATGTATGTATATATATAATATATATATATATACCGTGTGTGTGTGTATATATGTGTCTATATATATATGTTATATGTATGTATATATATATATATACCGTGTGTGTGTATATATATATATATATATATATATATATATATACTGTGTGTGTATATATATATATATATATATATATATATATATTATATATATATATATATATGATATAGTACTACTGCTATAATTCTTTTTTTTTTTTTCCAATTATTTTTTTATTGAGGTTAATACAAATATATACAGAGGCCTAGATTTAGAGTTTGGCGGTAGCCGTCAAAACCAGCGTTAGAGGCTCCTAACGCTGGTTTTGGGCTACCGCCGGTATTTGGAGTCAGTCAGGAAAGGGTCTAAACGCTCACTTTCCAGCCGTGACTTTTCCATACCGCAGATCCCCTTACGTCAATTGCGTATCCTATCTTTTTAATGGGATCTTTCTAACTCCGGTATTTAGAGTCGTGGCTGAAGTGAGCGTTAGAAATCTAACGACAAAACTCCAGCCGCAGAAAAAAGTCAGTAGTTAAGAGCTTTCTGGGCTAACGCCGGTTCATAAAGCTCTTAACTACTGTGCTCTAAAGTACACTAACACCCATAAACTACCTATGTACCCCTAAACCGAGGCCCCCCCACATCGCCGCCACTATATTTAAATTTTTTAACCCCAAATCTTCCACTCCGAACACTGCCGCCAACTACGTTATCCCTATGTACCCCTAATCTGCTGCCCCTAACACCGCCGACCCCTATATTATGTTTATTAACCCATAATCTGCCGCCCCCGCTATCGCTGACCCCTGCATATTATTATTAACCCCTAATCTGCCGCTCCGTAAACCGCCGCTACTTACATATCCCTATGTACCCCTAATCTGCTGCCCCTAACACCGCCGACCCCTATATTATATTTATTAACCCCTAATCTGACCCCCACAACGTCGCCGACAGCTACCTACAATAATTAACCCCTAATCTGCCGAGCGGAGCTCACCGCTACTATAATGAAATTTTTTAATCCCTAAAGCTAATTCTAACCCTAACCCTAACACCCCCCTAAGTTAAATATAATTTTTATCTAACGAAATAAATTAAATCTTATTAAATAAATTATTCCTATTTAAAAGCTAAATACTTACCTGTAAAATAAACCCTAATATAGCTACAATATAAATAATAATTATATTATAGCTATTTTAGGATTTATATTTTATTTTACAGGTAACTTTGTATTTATTTTAACCAGGTACAATAGCTATTAAATAGTTTAAGAACTATTTAATAGCTAAAATAGTTAAAATAATTACAAAATTACCTGTAAAATAAATCCTAACCTAAGATACAATTAAACCTAACACTACACTATCAATAAATTAATTAAATAAAATACCTACAATTATCTACAATTAAACCTAACACTACACTATCAATAAATTAATTAAATAAAATACCTACAATTATCTACAATTAAACCTAACACTACACTATCAATAAATTAATTAAATACAATACCTACAAATAAATACAATTAAATAAACTAACTAAAGTACAAAAAATAAAAAAGAATTAAGTTACAAAAAATAAAAAAAATATTTACAAACATTAGAAAAATATTACAACAATTTTAAACTAATTACACCTACTCTAAGCCCCCTAATAAAATAACAAAGATCCCCCAAAATAAAAAAATGCCCTACCCTATTCTAAATTACAAAAGTTCAAAGCTCTTTTACCTTACTAGCCCTGAACAGGGCCCTTTGCGGGGCATGCCCCAAAGATTCAGCTCTTTTGCCTGTAAAAAAACACATACAATACCCCCCCAACATTACAACCCACCACCCACATACCCCTAATCTAACCCAAACCCCCCTTAAATAAACCTAACACTAAGCCCCTGAAGATCTTCCTACCTTATCTTCACCTCACCGGGTATCACCGATCGGTCCTGGCTCCAAAATCTTCATCCAACCCAAGCGGGGGCTGGCGATCCATAATCCTGCGGCTGAAGAGGTCCAGAAGAGGTTCCAAAGTCTTCATCCTATCCGGAAGAAGAGGCGATCCAGACCGTCAACCATCTTGATCCAAGCGGCATCTTCTATCTTCATCCGATGAGGAACAGCTCCATCATGAAGACTTCCAGCGCGGACCAATCTTCTTCCGACGACGTCCAACTGAAGAATGACGGTTCCTTTAAGGGACGTCATCCAAGATGGCGTCCCTCGAATTCCGATTGGCTGATAGGATTCTATCAGCCAATCGGAATTAAGGTAGGAAAATTCTGATTGGCTGATGGAATCAGCCAATCAGAATCAAGTTCAATCTGATTGGCTGATTCAATCAGCCAATCAGATTGAGCTTTGCATTCTATTGGCTGTTCCGATCAGCCAATAGAATGTGAGCTCAATCTGATTGGCTGATCGGATCAGCCAATCGGATTGAACTTGATTCTGATTGGCTGATTCCATCAGCCAATCAGAATTTTCCTACCTTAATTCCGATTGGCTGATAGAATCCTATCAGCCAATCGGAATTCGAGGGACACCATCTTGGATGACGTCCCTTAAAGGAACCGTCATTCTTCAGTTGGACGTCGTCGGAAGAAGATTGGGTCCGCGCTGGAGGTCTGCACGATGGAGCCGTTCCTCATCGATGAAGATAGAAGATGCCGCTTGGATCAAGATGGTTGCCGGTCTGGATCGCCTCTTCTTCCTGGATAGGATGAAGACTTTGGAGCCTCTTCGGACCTCTTCAGCCGCAGGATTATGGATCGCCAGCCCCTGCTTGGGTTGGATGAAGATTTTGGAGCCAGGACGGATCGGTGTGATACCCGGTGAGGTGAAGATAAGGTAGGAAGATCTCAGGGGCTTAGTGTTAGGTTTATTTAAGGGGGGTTTGGGTTAGATTAGGGGTATGTGGGTGGTGGGTTGTAATGTTGGGGGGGGTATTGTATGTTTTTTTTTACAGGCAAAGAGCTGAATTTCTTGGGGCATGCCCCGCAAAGGGCCCTGTCAGGGCTGGTAAGGTAAAAGAGCTTTGAACTTTTTTAATTTAGAATAGGGTGGGGCATTTTTTTATTTTTGGGGGTCTTTGTTATTTTATTAGGGGGCTTAGAGTAGGTGTAATTAGTTTAAAATTGTTTGTAATATTTTTTCTAATGTTTGTAAATATTTTTTATTTTTGTAACTTAGTTCTTTTTTATTTTTTGTACTTTAGTTAGTTTATTTAATTGTATTTATTTGTAGGTATTGTATTTAATTAATTAATTTATTGATAGTGTAGTGTTAGGTTTAATTGTAGATAATTGTAGGTATTTAATTTATTAATTTATTGATAGTGTAGTGTTAGGTTTAATTGTAATTTAGGTTAGGATTTATTTTACAGGTAATTTTGTAATTATTTTAACTATTTTAGCTATTAAATAGTTCTTAACTATTTAATAGCTATTGTACCTGGTTAAAATAAATACAAAGTTACCTGTAAAATTAAAATAAAATCCTAAAATAGCTATAATATAATTATTATTATATTGTAGCTATATTAGGATTTATTTTACAGGTAAGTATTAGCTTTAAATAGGAATAATTTATTTAATAAGAGTTAATTTATTTCGTTAGATTTAAATTATATTTAACTTAGGGGGTGTTAGTGGTTAGGGTTAGACTTAGCTTTAGGGTTTAATACATTTATTAGGAATAGCGGTGAGCTCCCAGTCGGCAGATTAGGGGTTAATGTTTGAAGTTAGGTGTCGGCGATGTTAGGGAGGGCAAATTAGGTGGTTAATACTATTTATTATAGGGTTATTGAGGCGGGAGTGAGGGCGGATTAGTGGTTAATAACTTTATTATAATAGGCGGTGCGGTTTCGGTCGCAGATTAGGGGTTAATAAGTGTAGCAGGTGGAGGCGACGTTGTGGGGGGCAGATTAGCGGTTAATAAATATAATATAGGGGTCAGCGGTGTTAGGGGGCAGCAGATTAGGGGTACATAGGGATAATGTAAGTAGCAGCGGTTTACGGAGCGGCAGATTAGGGGTTAAAAAAAATATGCAGGTGTCAGCGATAGCGGGGGCGGCAGAATAGGGGTTAATAAGTGTAAGATTTAGGGGTGTTTAGACTCGGGGTACATGTTAGGAGTGTTAGGTGCAGACGTAGGAAGTGTTTCCCCATAGCAAACAATGGGCTGCGTTAGGAGCTGAACGCGGCTTTTTTGCAGGTGTTAGGTTTTTTTTCAGCTCAGAAACAGCCCCATTGTTTTCTATTGGGGAATCGTGCTCAAGCACGTTTTTGAAGCTGGCCGCGTCCGTAAGCACCGCTGGTATCCGAGAGTTGAAGTTGCGGTAAATGATGCTCTTAAGCGCTCCTTTTTGGAGCCTAACGCAGCCATTCTGTGAACTCTCAATACCAGCGTATTTAAAAGGTGGCGGCCAGAAAAAAGCAAGCATAGCTAACGCACCCCTTTGGCCGCAGGAACTCTAAATCTAGGCGAGAGTAAGTAAACATGCCAAAACTTCATTAGTACAAACTCGCTTGGGATTAATTCACAGTAATAAGAGGTTATACAGTCAGGTAAATAGGATAATCCAAAGGAAATAGGCAGAAATGTCAGTAACCTCAAGTTTTATAAACATATAGTACCTCTTCTGAAATAGGTAGGTCACTCTTGGACCATGGGTATAGTATTGAATATACGCAATAGAGTGTAAATGAGTTATGTAGCTGCTTTTGGGACTTGATATAGTGTAAACAAAAATATTCAAATAGATCATGAAATAAATAAGACCCTCACCTCAGTCAATGTACGTAAACGTAATAAATGTACACAGTTGTTATATACAATATCAAAGTTATGATCTTGAGAGTTAGAATTATTTTGTATTGTGTTCACACTGTGAATCAGAAGTATAGGTATGTCACATTATCTATGGAGTTCAACTGATACTCAAGTAGGGAACAACTTTCATCATGAATTTTGTGTGTGTCACCCAAAAGTATATATTACCTTTCAAGTTGTATTATTATTATATTAACAGTTGGATAATGCACGCTAAGACATACATGAATAACAAGAAGAAGAATCTACAGGATTTATTTTCCTCATCTTACGATGGTTGGTAAGCTCAAAGGTATAGAGAGGTGGGGTAAAGAGTGAGAATATAGTAGGGAAGGTAGGGGTATGCTGCAGTAGGAATATTGGTGGTGTCAGGGGGAATGGGGGAAAAGGGTATGGGGGGGTGTATGAGGGGGGGGCAAGATCTGAAAAATAAGGATTTTAGAGACTGTGTTTGGCGTATTATTCCAAAGATAACTAAGAACTATGTAGTAAGTTGTATCTCCAGAATAAACCACTATGAGTGAGGGATGTGAATTGTATCTCCCCTCAGGTATTGTTGTCCCACTGGACACCGACGGGGAAAATGGGATATTGGGTATGACCCACCCTGATTCACAAGAGTGGGAAGGGTGAGGGGGATGATGCTTTTCCTATCGTTCTGGTTTAGTAGGGGAGGTTTTTAGTCATACATAGTACTGAAAAGGACATTGTATACAATATCAAAGTGTAGTTTGCATATAAATGGTCAGGTTTATAGGGGAGCAAAATTTAAAACAATCTGAGACATAACACATATGTGTGTAAGCACTTAGCCTCTAGATTTCTCTGGTGTCTAATAGTTAAGCTGAACTAAGTTTGTCAGAGACCCTAGTATAATCACAAAAAGAGGCTACTTATCTGAGATATACTTAACGTGGTGTGAAATAACCACCCATTAAAAAACACAGGTAATAGACAATATATATGAACAGCTCCAAAAGGTAACTTTTTTAGCTTGCAACAAGCAACCTATGAACAAACTGGGAATGGTTTAAATACACATATCGGTCAGGTAGATGTGCCTATAGTAACGATTAAAGTCTCGAAAGATGAAAGTCAACTTAGCTAGTAGCTTTGCTGGGCGCCTGAAGTGCAGCCTATTCCACTTGTTAAGGACCTATGTTCCAATGCCGTGGGTGAACTTCCCTCGAGGGTCCGTAAGAAAACCCTCACATCAACAAGGAAGGTGATAACTGTAGTTATACACAGAACTTAGTAGAGCTCCCATAATATATATTATATATTAATCTGCATTAAGAAATCTCACATACTAACTTTGTTGCCCCTTTATATTAGAGCAGTCTTCACATATTCATGAACACAGATAAAACATTATCATAAAAGTCTGAAATAGTATTCTGGAAGAGGTTACCCACATTAGAGTGACCAATACTATTTTTACTGATAGTCCAGGTAGTAGGTTAAATTAAGTGTAGATATAGAAGTTGTTCAACATTCCAGAAGGTTCTATAATTAATGTAGAGAATGATCCCTTACACATTTGACAATCAAGAGTGCACATGCGTCAATGAAACACTATTAATATCATAAGAAACAAAGAGAGAGATATCTGGAGTACTATCTATGAACAGACTATACACTGTGTGCAGAATTATTAGGCAAATGAGTATTTTGACCACATCATCCTCTTTATGCATGTTCTCTTACTCCAAGCTGTATAGGCTCGAAAGCCTACTACCATTAAGCATATTAGGTGATGTGCATCTCTGTAATGAGAAGGGGTGTGGTCTAATGACATCAACACCCTATATCAGGTGTGCATAAATTATTAGGCAACTTCCTTTCCTTTGGCAAAATGGGGTCAAAAGAAGGACTTGACAGGCTCAGTAAAAGTCAAAAATAGTGAGATATCTTGCAGAGGGTGATGCAGCACTCTTAAAATTGCAAAGCTTCTGAGAGCGTGATCATCGAACAATTCAAGCGTTTCATTCAAAATAGTCAACAGGGTCGCAAGAAGCGTGTTGGAAAAACCAAGGCGCAAAATAACTGCCCATGAACTGAGAAAAGTCAAGCGTGCAGCTGGCCCAAGATGCCACTTGCCACCAGTTTGGCCATATTTCAGAGCTGCAACATCACTGGAGTGCCCAAAAGGCACAAGGTGTGCAATACTCAGAGACATGGCCAAGGTAAGAAAGGCTGCTGAAAGACGACCACCACTGAACAAGACACACAAGCTGAAACGTCAAGACTGGGCCAAGAAATATCCTCAAGACTGATTTTTCTAAGGTTTTATGGACTGATGAAATGAGAGTGAGTCTTGAGGGCCAGATGGATGGGCCCGTGGCTGGATTGGTAAAGGGGCAGAAGAGCTCCAGTCCGCCAGCAAGGTGGTGTGGAGTACTGGTTTTGGGCTGGTATCATCAAAGATGAGCTTGTGGGGGCCTTTCGGGTTGAGGATGGAGTCAAGCTCAACTCCCAGTCCTACTGCCAGTTTCTGGAAGACACCTTCTTCAAGCAGTGGTACAGGAAAAGTCTGCATCCTTCAAGAAAAACATGATTTTCATGCAGGACAATGCTCCATCACACCGGCGTCCAAGTACGCCACAAGCGTGGGCTGGCAAGAAGAGGGTATAAAAGAAGAAAATCTAATGACATGGCCTCCTTGTTCACCTGATCTGAACCCCATTGAGAACTTGTGGTCCATCATCAAATGTGAGATTTACAAGGAGGGAAAACAGTACACCTCTCTGACAGTGTCTGGGAGGCTGTGGTTTGCTGCTGCACGCAATGTTGATGGTGAACAGATCAAAACACTGACAGAATCCTTGGATGGCAGGCTTTTGAGTGTCCTTGCAAAGAAAGGTGGCTATATTGGTCACTGATTTGTTTTTGTTTTGTTTTGATGTCAGAAATGTATATTTGTGAATGTTGAGATGTTATATTGGTTTCACTGGTAAAAATAAATAATTGAAATGGGTATATATTTGTTTTTTGTTAAGGTTGCCTAATAATTATGCACAGTAATAGTCACCTGCACACACAGATATCCCCCTAAAATAGCTATAACTAAAAACAAACTAAAAACTACTTCCAAAACTATTCAGCTTTTGATATTAATGAGTTTTTTGGGTTCATTGAGAACATTGGTTGTTGTTCAATAATAAAATTAATCCTCAAAAATACAACTTGCCTATAATTCTGCAACTCCCTGTATGTTAAAACCGGTCAAGGCCTAAGGGTGAAACCTTACATACACTTTGAGGTTTATATTATGTTCACTACTGCAAAAAAATAAAAATAATGAGTACCCTGCACATATATAAAACAATTATAATACTCAAATAAATAACGTTAGACCTGCCAATTAAGGTGGGTCAGTATACATCTGTGGATCATTTGATCCACCAAAGGTGAAGCGACAAATCCATGGTGTGACCCAGACAACCTATATAGAAATGGTGTAGGTCAGAACTAGGTATTTAGGTATACATATTTTCCAGGATTCAAAGTAATATTTCACATGAAGGGAAATAAAAAGCACTATAGGGTCTAGTGTTAACTAAAATAGGGACTGGTAGTACGGCCCCTATATCTAGTTTGTAGCAGTCATCCTAATATGACCAAAGACTTATATTTAAAAAAAATTTGTATAGGTTACTAAGTGCCTTTGGACAGTATGAATACTATAACATTATGTGATATAGATAGTGTAGGTGTATAGTGGACAATACAGACACGTGCAAAGTACAGGTGGTAAGCATAAAACTCCCTAATAACTTAAATGTAGAGAAATAGTAGATAACTATGGAAGTACTATATGCATTTTCAGATCAATCATCCTCATTATTAATAGTACAATCACTCTTACTAGTAGTAGCGCATTAAGCCTCTACTCGTGGTAGCATTAACCAAAGGATAGGGAATTACACAACAGGTACAGCAAGAGTCTATCAACTGTTGACAAATAACAAAAAAAAACCAATTATGAGAGGTGAACTTTAACAACTAATTCCGGTGTATCGGTCTCAAAACCATGATATGTTCACCCATCTGAATGTCGCTCTAGCCCACATCCGCTTTTTGGGAAAGAGTTAAGCCAGCATTCAAGTTGTGATCAAGGCTGACTCTCCAGCATCCCAACAAGCCGCCGCTCATATGCAGTTTTACATACCAGTTTCCGACTGTAAAAAATATTAGCCGTATAGTGGAATTACCATTACAGACCACACATGAGAGGAGCTGGGAAGTGGCCGGAGCATATAAGGCCCTATCCGATACCAAGTCTGTCTCGTATCACCTCACTCATTGGTAATTTGCCAGGCATGCTCCATAGAATAATATCGCCATGGGTCTTCGGCTAAAGCATCACGCTTCAACAGGAGTCTCCTACAGACAGGCTGTTCCCACAAAATAGTTACCAAGGCCCTGAGCCTAATGCAACTGCAGTGAACAGACTGCTGCGGTTCACTACATATGACGCCTAATGACATCGCTGTCAGCTTCTGCTCGACGGAACCCTCAGTCAGGATCGCACAGAGGTTGATCATCAACTCCCCAGTCAGGTTCCCCATCAGACCTCTGCCAGCCTCCATAAAGTGCAGCTTGATATCTCCTCCGGGGTTCGGCCGCAACCCCCAGTGAAGGTATAGATGAGGTAGGTGGTGAGAGTTCCAATGAGGAAGATGTTTTCAGGGTTAGGAAAGCTCAACAGCGACAAGGTAGTCTTCTGCCTTTGGATCGGTTCCTCAGCTTTTGCCAACAGCTCCAGAGCGACTTCCTCAGGACAAACCACCTGCAGTGCTGCGTCCACTTTCTGCTTCAACAAAGTGTCCAAAGGCATTAAATAAAGTGAAAAGAGCTGTATAGATACCCCTCCATATTAGATAGCCAAAGTAGATGTGTAAACATAACTTATACCCACCATCAGCATGCTTCTATAGTTAGGTCTAGAATAGTTTATGAGGCATCATGAGTTATAGGAAGCTCCCACATGGCTTTCAACCGAGGGCTCCAATGTGGTCAAATACATAGTGGAAAGATCATTGTCCACTTCAAGGACTAGTTAGGTATCAGTGACCAATAGGTTCCCAATAAACAGGGTCTAAAGTTGCAAAATTTTAATATGTTTTAACCTCAAATGTGAGCTATATGCAGAATATGCGACTTGCCATTGTGATAGCTAGCTCCGCCCCCCCCCCCCCCCCCCATCTGCTATAATTCTAATATTTTTTTAAATGCAGTGTGTGGGCTCCTGGAAGTTTCTCTTTGGTAGACATTTATTCCAAATTTTACATCCAAAACACACGATACACACTTCATAAACCCTTTCTGTGTAAGAGAGCCCAACAACAAACAACTAGTATTTACTATAGTATTCTGTATTAAAATTTTATACAGTCAGAGGGTAATATGTTTCCTGCTGCCACCATCACCCCCAACAACACAGTAGTACCACTACCCACCCCCACCATCACTACTGGTGTGGAGTTAATGTCTGTTTCTAATGTCTAATGAGCGGAAGTGACCAAGCACTATTGTCTCTGCTCACAGAGTCAAATATAATTTTCATGGCCATTGTATACTGCTCTGGCTCAAACATCTAGATGTGGCGGCATAAGCAAGGTCATCTTCAGCATCTGCTGTAGTAGGCAATCCTCTTTGTCATTACTAGCAGCCCTAGCAGTTCCACTGCCACTACCACCACACTAAGTAGTTCAACCAGGACAGAGAAAAATAGGTGTGCTACATCTAAAAACCTCCAGCAAATTGTGTGGAAAATAAGTTAGCCATTGGAGAATGATGGGCCATCTCACCAGCTCAGGGGTGAACCAATATCTCTGCACACACCACAAGACTGAGTTATTGGTGAACTGACAACCCATGGGGGCCCACTGGGCAAATAAAAGTTAAGGGCCCCCTTCACCCCACCCCCAGTCATGGCTCTACCCAACCAAAGCAACAACTTTGTCCCTCCTTCTTGGAGGTGTTTTTTTTGGGTTCATTTAATCAGTGGCTTACTTCTACTGCTACCACTCCTGCTGCAAATTCACAGTAATCCACATAATTGTGCAGACTATCCAGTGTATCTGCAGGTGTGTGGGAAGGTGATGATGAGGGTACTTTATTCTCTTTCACCCATACTACTTTATATATATATATATAGATATATATATATAGATATATATATATAATATATATAATCAATTGCTATGAGCCAAGTTGCTCACAGGCTTATAGCCATTGACAAACTTAATTATTTTTTATTGGATTATGGGTTTAATTTTTCATACTGATCCTGTACCCCCAGTTGTTTTTTTAACCTATAGGACATAGTTTTTTTCATCATAAGGACTAGGTGTTCCACCTTTATCTGCAGGTTTCACTATGGCATTCTTCACTTGCACCAGTTCTTTAAGAGCCTGTCTCTCTTTCCATGTTAAGTTTGGCCATTGCCAGCTTCTGGTAGATTGTTGAAACTCTTTCTCTACCGCTTTTACAAAACGATTTACAGCTGGCACATGAGCCAAAATTGGCATGTAAGAGGATTTCTTTTTAGAGAAGTGGACACTAAAGGTGATTTGTCTAACTCTTTTCTTCAGCTAATAGGGACTCCAAGACTTTCCAGGGAACACCCTGTCCTTCCCTGGTAAGAACATCCTGTCCAGATTTTCTCATTATGTGTGCCAAAACTAGTTTTTCCCATAATGATAAAGTTCCTTATGCAAAAGGAGGCTAGATTGATATAGTAACTTGAAAACAAACTATCCATTAGGCTTAAATTAAAAACGTTATTATGCCTGTTTTTTGTAAATTATTCATGTACTTATTATTTTTTCTATTCAAAAGTAGAGGCCTGTTTATATAAAGAAAGAACAAAAATTGTAAGATGCACAATATCTTGTTACAATGAGATTTCCTTTATTAATTTAGTTCAGAAGAAACAATGTAAGATTAAATAATGTAAGATTAAATAACAAAAATGGTACATGGGTTCTGAGGATGTGTATGCCTTGCTGTCAAAGGATCCAAGATTAGGATATGGGAGAGAAAAAATCTATATCCCTTTAACATGGGTTAGTAAACTGCTGTTAATATGGAACAGATATGATAAATGTAGATTAACATTTATTACTTGAGTATTGTGATAATGCAATGAGTGTTATAAATGATTAAACATAAAAAGTAACAGAACTTTCTGTGAGGGCTAGAATAAATGACTAGAGGATGTTCCTTTAAGGAATTAGGGATAAATTAAATGGGAAGGGCTTGTAGGGTTTAAATATGAAGGCTAAGCAACTGACTTTAGAGCCCTGATGAAGCCTCAGCACAAGTAGCACTAAGGGGTGAAACGCATATGTTGTTAGCTGTTTTACTTTTTTTGATTCCTAAATGGACGGTATAGAAAACAAGCTAAAAGTATTTCCTAACTGGAGCCATGCTTTGTTATACGGCTGAGAAAAAGCTGTGGTTAAAAGCTTAGAAACTACCCTGCTGTACAAATCGAAGGAGATACAGTGCTCTGGCTCTCCAAACATAGAACCCAAACTGAAAGAGATACAATGTATATGTTCATTGACGGAGAACACACAAATCCTTGCAATCGTCTTGTTTATTTGCAGCACCATACTTCAGAGGAGGCGGACCACGGCCAGCTGCATTACTATACTCATTGGAGAAACGAGCTCTCGGTAACGAGAGGCCACGGAGGCGTCTGGCTAAGCTGTGTGGCCCATACCTGTAAAGGATATATATCAATTGACATGAGCCAGGCTAAAGAAAAATAAATAAATATTTGGTTTGTCACTGATGTCCGAAGTCCAGAGAGTGCTTAATTTTTCCATATTCTATATACCTGTTAAAGCACCCTGGCAAGTTGATTTTGGCTGGTGAGAGTGCATATACTATACATCTTGGATATATATATATATATATATATATATATATATTTCCACTGTGTATCTGCACTCACAATTCAAAGATAGTCAGCAACCAGGGTGCTCAGTCAAAATTTCAATAAGTATCAACAAGTAGGGACTGCACTCGCTGGATTCAGTTCAAATAATACCTTATTTATTCAATGGTGACGTTTCGGGTACGTTTCGGGGTACGCAGGGGGTTTGCGTACACCAAAACGTCACCATTGAATAAATAAGGTATTATTTGAACTGAATCCAGCGAGTGCACTCCCTACTTGTTGATACTTTTATATATATATATATATATATATATATATGAATATACACATTTAAAATAAAAATAACATTTTCCTGTATGTGAAGAACATAGAATGTGAAATATTAATAACTCCTGTGGAATACAATGCTGTGGGTTTAATATAGCGATTTTTTTTTTCATTCAGCTTTATCACAACTGGATTCTTTTTGTTTTTCCAAGGAGCATATATTTAGCACCTTGGGTTTGTCAAATACTTTTGCTTAATTTAATAAATTCCTAATAATAAATTCATCAAGTTAACACAGACAGGCGAATTATGAGAAATTTAGTAATATATGACATTGCCCGTGAAGTGATGAAGGGTGTGTGAAACTCAGAATGCAGGAAACAGATACACAGAACAAATTAAAATCTTTATTTCTGTTTGATAAGTAAAAGGAACAGTTTGGTAGTTCAGGTTGAAGATCACAGAAAATATTTTTTTAGCAGTAACAAAGTCTTATAGATGCTGGAAGGTGAGATGACACAGAATACCTGATAGGTACAGCAGGCACAACTGGTTTAAAGAAGACTGTCACTGGTATGGTAGACACAAGTTTTTCAGCAGGCACATGATACCCAGCGGGGACTGTTGGTGAGACCGTCACGGAAATACCAGGATAGGTACAGTAGGTTTAACGAAGGTTGTCACTGGTATGGGTAGACACAGATTTCTCAGCAAGCACAGGATACCCAGCGGGTACTGTTGGTGAGACTGTTACGGGATACCAGATAGGTACAGCAGGCACAGCTGGTTTAACGAAGGCTGTCACTGGTATGGTAGAGACAGATTTCTCAGCAGGCACAGGATACCCAGTGGGTACTGTGGGTGAGCTTCAGGAACAAAGTGGAGCATACACCCAGTATCAGGGTTATTCTGCTTGAATCTCAGGATCCAGGTGAGCATACATAGGTGCAAGGTAAATATGCATTGTCTCAGGAGCAAGGTGAGCATACACAGGTATCAGGTAAGTATGCTTTGATTTGCAGGAGCAGGAAGAGCATACACAGGTCTCAAGGTAAGTATGCTTTGGTTTTCAGGAGCAAGGGTGAACATACACAGGTATCAGAGTAAGTATGC
Source organism: Bombina bombina (assembly GCF_027579735.1). Classification (NCBI taxonomy): domain Eukaryota; kingdom Metazoa; phylum Chordata; class Amphibia; order Anura; family Bombinatoridae; genus Bombina; species Bombina bombina. The sequence continues at coordinate 268,115,975 of NC_069499.1, forward strand.
CTTTGGTTTTCAGGAGCAAGGTGAGCATACCCAGGAATCAGGCAAATATGCTTTGGTCTCAGAAGCAAGGTTAGCATACACAGGTATCAGGTAAGTATGTTTCAGTTTTCTGGAGCAAGGTGGGGATACACAGGTATCAGGCTAGTATGCTTGGATTTTAGGAGCAAGGTGAGCATACACAGGTAACAGGTAAGTATGCTTTGGTTTTCAGGAGCAAGATGAGCATACACAGGTATCAGGTAAGCATCGCTTTGTTTTTCTGGAGCAAGGCGAGCATACACAGGTATCAGGCTAGTATGCTTGGATTTTAGGAGCAAGGTGAGCATACACAGGTAACAGGTAAGTATGCTTTGGTTTCAGGAGCAGATGAGCATACACAGGTATCAGGTAAGCATGCTTTGTTTTTCTGGAGCAAGGCGAGCATACACAGGTATCAGGTATGTATGCTTTGTTTTTCAGGAGCAAGGTGAGCATACACAGGTATCTGGTAATAATGATAGTTCCAGCATGCCACTGGACAGGATACACCTTCAAGCACTCATTTCCTTAAAAAATAGGAAAAGCATGGTATGAGAAATCCAAAATAAAAGCAATAATCTTTATTGTAAATCTATTAACGTGGACGAAAAAACACACAATTAAAAATAGATTGCAACCAGATTGCAACCATCATAAACGAGTCAATATGAAATATATTTTTGCTTGGCACCAAAGTCCAGCAGTATATAATATATCAAATACTGTTTTAGGAATGTAGCAAAGCATTGTAATATGTTAACCCTTGAGTATGATTAAGTTCATAGGTAACAAAACCACAATTGGAAGGGTTAGACATGGGGGTGAACACTAGTGCTCTGCTCTTAAAGCAAAGAGAAAAGTGGCACACATAGTGAAATCAGCAAACAGGAAAGGAAACCAAGAGAAAACAAAAAATCAAATAGAATCAAATTAAATCCATGCAGTCATGATTTAACACCTACTCCTACCCACCTGTGCACTTTGTCAGTAGGATCTTGTTCCCCAGAAAGTGACTGTGAATATAAAAGTGTTCAAAATTTGATAATATAAAAAGTACATTAGAAAGTGTCTTAAAGGGACATAAAACAAGTTGGGATAGATACAAAATATATATATGTTACTGTGTACATTAATTACTTTACCTGCAAATTTATTATACGGCAGTAGTGCCTCCCATTAACCCTTGTTACCCTTTCTTTTAATTTTCAATCTGAATACAGCTCTAACTCCCCCAACCCACACAATTCCTTTTATGGCTGTATCTATTCTATTTAATTTATCAGTATTGTTATTTTGGTAGAATACACAAATGAATAGGGATTATCTGCTGGAGCATGCCAAGAAGCTGTGATCTCAGTTTGAAATACAATGCCTGTGTCAACACTGATAAGAGGGGTGGAGCACAGTGTCCAGACAGCATGGCTATTTTTATTTTAAGTATTTTTGATTATTTTTGAAAATTATTTTAAAATACTTCCCAACAATTTTTAAACAATTTTTTTAATGCAAAATATTTTTACTTAATTAACCCTTTTAGGATATGCACAGATCACAACATGTTTTATGGCACTCTCAGCATGCTCTATAATAAAAGTTAAGTTTAGTTTTACTTTGTTTCTATTTTGACTTTAGTGTCCCTTTAAAAACAAATGTAAAGTTATTTTTTTATAATATTCTACTTAATTAAATTTTAAATTGCACACCTGACCCCACTTCCAACTGCAAAAAAAAACACATAATAAAACATGGCAGAGGGTGCTAAGGTGGTGACCGTGGAAAAAATGTGTGTGACCAAGTCCAACACATGAAAAGAAAACATGTGGGGTTTCAACTGAGGAAGGCGAAACATCAGGACAGTAAGTTAAAACCGATATTATATATATTGTTGAGTAGTTACACAATACAGAACTAGCTTTTTCTGCATAGACACTGACAGTCAGTCAATAATCATCATATCTATCTTTCTTTTCAGAAAGAAACAGCGCACCATGACAGAGTTTGTGCAGCGAAACTCCCGTGCCACCCCACAACAAGCATCAGTTATAACAGACTCTGTTTTGAAAATGCTAGTCACTGAGATGCCGGCCACTGTCCATGGTTGAAGACAGAATGGTTTTAAAAAACATGGTCAGTGTACTAAACCCTGGATATATACGCTTCCGTCAAGTAACTCATTTCACAAAACTGGTGGAGAGGAAGTACCAGGAGGCAATTCAAAATGTAAAGGGTGCTATTAGCGCTACCGCTAATGAAAGCAGAATTGCCCTTACTGCGGACATATGGATAAGCATAGCAACTGAGGCTTACCTTGGCATTAAATGCCATTACATTGGGGGCTGACTGGAAAATGAATTATATCTGCCTCACTACCCATGCCTTTAGAAGACAGGCATACTGCAAAAAACATTGCAGAATGGTTGGAGGGAGTTACTGCAAATTTGAAATTACAGCACAAAAATAATTGCCATTGTGCATGACAATGGTTTCAATATTGTGGCTGCTGCAAACATTCTAGAAGAGAAGCATGGATGACCAGTATCTGCTGTACTGGTCACACCTTGCAGCTGGTAATCAATGCTGCATTAAAGAATTCTGGAATTGAGAGAGCCATCTGTCAGTGCTGCAAGAGGACTAGATGAACATTTAAAAAAAAAAGTGAACTCGCCAGCAGCAAGTTGAAGGAGAAGCAGACGGCAAAATGGGAACATCTCAGCACAAGCTTCTTCAAGATGTTAGCACAAGGTAGAATAACACTTTCTATATGGTTGAGAGACTCATTGAGCAGAAGGTGGCTGTAACTGCTGATCTATCAGATCCATCAGCTCACTCAAAGAGGCAAACACTATTTGGACATAAAACCATATCAGTGGAGTAGTCTTTTTTTAAATTTCTTTATTTATAATTCCAAAAGTATAGATACATAACATCTCATTTAACCTTACAATACACTCTCCAGGATGTTTTGTTATTTCCATTCACAAAATCAAAAATCATAAGGCCTATTCATACTCAAACCAAAATGACTGATACATTTCAGGCTTCTTAAATCAGTGCTTAATGTACTATAATCATCACATAATTTCTTATACTTTAGGTGTATTTGATCTAAAACTAAAATACCAACACACAAATAAATAGGGAAAGGGGGGGAGAAGAAGAAAAAAAAACATTCCCGGGCACTAGACTCTAGGAAAATTCGTTTTCGCTCCATTTGCTGTTTCTAGAAATATTGAACCCTTAAAGGGAGCGATCACTTGTATCTGCTTGCTCTTGGATACGAGAGGATCAAGCTTCTCCCATTTATTAATAAAGCGTTTAATTTTACATTCATTATCGAGTTATTTCGAATTGCTCGTAAATTAACTGGTTTATTTTCTCTATAAGCTCAGCTAGCATAGGAACTTTTTTAGATTTCCAATATTTTAGTATTAATAGTTCCGACCATTAAGTATCAACCGTATTTCAAAATCTTTATTTATTGTTTTTTTCATCTTCTATAAAAAAAAAACATGAATATCCTGCATTTTAAAAGGAACTTTGCAGTATTTTGTTCATCCGAGAATTCAATTTTGGTTCCAGAATTTTTTAAATTTTCGGGACAATTTCACAGGCAATGATAAAGATCAACTGCCCAGTGACTACATTTCTCACATAAGCTGCCATGGTTATTCCATTTTTGATTTCAGATATGGTGTAATATATGCTTTATTTATCATTTTATAATATGATTCTCTTAATGAAGTTGCTATTGTGGCTTCCTCTGCCAGCTTGAAACTCTTATGAATCGTGTTAGAACTTTTCCAGTTTTGCCGCTATTTTATCAATGTTCTCTTGACCCTGGCATGCCTTGATAGTTTTAAATAGTAAGGAGATATAAAAATGACCTGCTTTATATATATATATTAATCACTGGTTCTATCCCTACCAACCTCACTGCTCAAATTATTGCTGATCACATTCAAAAATAAAATTGACACCATTAGAAAAGAGATCTGCAGCCTTGCACCACCGCAAACCCAGCGATCCTACCCACCCCTTTCTAGTAACAAAAATCTATGCTACTTCCCTCCTGTAATAGAGGGAAGAAGTCTCTGCACTCCTATCCTTGGCTCATCTCACAACCTGCCCACCTTTGACCCTATTCCTTCACAACTTATTCCCTCTCTCTCTCTGCTTCACTAACCCCTACCCTAACTCATCTCTTTAACCAATCTCTCACGGGCTGGCACATTTCCGGATACAATTCAAGCATGCGTCAATCATACCAATCCTAAAAAAAGCCCTCGCTTGACCCCTCCACGCCTTCTAACTATCGACCGGTCTCCTTACTTCCCTTTGCTTCAAAATTATTGGAACGTCTAGTCTATAATCGCTAACTCAATTTCTCACAACTAACTCCTTACTTGATCCACTACAATCAGGTTTCTGCCTAAACACTCAACAGAAACCGCTCTTGCTAAAGTATCAAATGACCTTTATTAGCTAAAGCAAAAGCCCATTACTCCTTACTAATTCTTCTTGACCTTCCGCAGCTTTTGACACAGTTGACCATCCTGTCCTCCTAAAAATACTAGCATTCATTTGGCATCCGAGACACAGCCCTCTCCTGGTTTGCATCATATCTTTCAAACTGCTTTGTTTTCAGTTTCCTTTAACAACATATCTTGTGATCCCTATGCCTTCTCCAGTTGGAGTAACCGCAAGGCTCTGTCTTGGGCCCCTTGCTTTTCTCTCTTTATACATCCTGCCGTTGGAAAACTTATAGCCGCCTTTGGATTCCAGTACCACCTATATGCTGATGATACTCAAATCTATCTTTCCTCTCCTGATATCTCTCCCTCTTTACTCAACCAGATTTCTGACTGCCTCTCTGCAATTTTCTCTTGATGTCTTCACACTACCTGCCAACTCAATCTGTCGAAAACTGAGCTGCTTCTTATCCCCCCCTCTTCGAGACATCCGACACCTGACATTTCTCTGATGTTGGAGACTCTATTCTCAACACCACACCCCAGGTCCGCTGCCTTGGGGTCACACTAGACTCAGAACTCACATTCAACCCCACATATACAAACGCTTACCAAATCTGCCGTTCACAACCTATGCAACATTTCCAGAATTCGTCCCTTCCTTACTCAAAAAACTACAAAAATACTTATTCATTCCTCATCCTGTCACCATTGATTTATTGCAATCTACTCCTAAATGGCCTTCCAAAACACCGCCTCTCCTCCCTCCAATCTATTATGATGCTTCTGCTAGACTCATCCACCTAACGTCGACGATCTACATCAGCTGCTCCACTCTTCCAGTCCTCTACACTGGCTCCCCATACACTCCAGAATACAATTTAAAGTATTAGCCCTAACCTACAAAGCACTCAACAGTCTAACTCCCAACTATATTTCCTCTCTCATTGTGAAATATTTCCCCATCCCGTCCTCTTTCGATCAACCTCTGACCTACGTTCTCTACACTCCTGTTATCTCTACATCTCACTCCGCCGCCTCCAAGACTTCGCACAGTGCCTGCTCCTGTCCTCTGGAACTCTCTACCCCGCTCCATTAGACTGTCTCCAACCTTGTATAGCTTCAGACGATCCTTGAAAACCCACCTATTCAGAGAGGGCTTACCATCTCTCCTCCATCCCACATCCGAACCAAGCTAATACATGTACATGAACTGCCTGACTCACTGCTGCAAATACAACCGATTTAACAAGCTACCCCCAACCTTATGTCTCTGCACCCTAAACCTATAGACTGTGAGCTCTCCGGAGCAGGGCCCTCTTCCTCCTGTGCTAGATTTGTTTAGTTTTGTTATGTTTTTGTATTTTATCACAAATCTTTGTTATTGTATACCCCTATCATTGTACCCAGCACTACGGAAATTTGGCGGCGCTATACAAAGTAAATGATAATAATATACCCATCCTGGTCTCAATTGGGCTTTCTTTCATAATTTCATCTAATAGATGCGTATCTGCAGATATGCAAAAAAGTCTTTATCTAACAAATTAAAGTCCCTTTTTATTCTGCAAAGGCTTTGCATCTATACCCATCTTTCTCTTTCAGGCTGTTGAATATAAATCAAGTCCTGCTGCTTCCATCGCCTGAAAATTTTAGAGTTGAGAGCTGGTTAAAATTGGGATTTCTGATAATTGGTAGATATTTAGAGGAAAAGCTAAATTGAGTTTCAACGATTTATTATTTTTTGCCAAAGCCTTTATTATACATGTTACAAAACAGGTAAGTATTTGACCCTCATAGGTAATTTATTTATTGGACAATGGAGCAGGGCTTTTAATAGTAGGGAGCTACTATCTGATTTTCTAGTCTAGGAGAATAATAATACTCATTATCATTTAGCCAGTCTAAAGCTATTTTTCAAGGCAGACAATATTGTAAAGTTCGATGACTGGCAGCGACACAGCCTCCATCAGATCTTAAAAAAGACAGGTTTTTATGTATCTATTGCTTTCCTTTTCTGTCCCCATATGAAATTGTAAACAGCATTTTATTAAATTCAGCTAAGTCCCTATTTTTTAATAAAGAAAGGTAAGTTTTGCATCATGTAAAGAAGCTTTGGAAAAATCATAAATTTTATTAAATTTATCTTGCCCGAGAGCGACAACTGGAATTTGTACCAATGTGATAGGTCCCTATATATTTTAGCAAACGCTTAGGGGTAAATCATGGTCATACCAATCATTGGGGTTTGTAGATAGTACAATACCCAGATATTTAAAACTTGTATTTACTTCTCTAAAATGGGTATGTTTTCACACTATTTCTCGTTTTATATAGCCATAGAATTTCTGACTTAGTAGGATTTGGGTTTGTAACCCCACCCAAAAAAGTACTACATTTCTCCATAATATTGTTTAGAGATTGGGATACTTCGCTGTGAATCTCGAATTAAAACTGATAAGTTCGTCTGCATATAAAAGTGTACTTTTTCTTTGACCTATCCATAATACCCTCTAACTCTTTCCCTCAAAGCTATTGCTAGTGGGTTCTATAGCTAAGTTAAATAAATATGGGGAAAATGGACACCCTTGTCTAGACCCCTTTTGGAGTGAAAAATTTGGAGTAGGGATGCCAATCACTAGTAGTTGATACTGACGGGTTTGTATAGATCAAATTTATAAATTATTAATATTTCCCTGAAATTCCAAACTTAATTAAGGTCGTGAGTAGATGGTCCCACGTCACTGAATCAAACGCTTTTTCTGCGTCAATTGCTATTAGAGCAAGGTCGAGTATTCATCTTGTAATTCTTTTCCTGAAAGTTCATCCAATAGTAATTAATAATTAACTGCAGTCTCCTTATATTGAAAGGTTACATTTTCTTTTCTGCATAAACCCAACCTGGTCCTTAAGGGACTAAAGGAACCAGAATACTTTTTATTCTTTGTGCATAATAGTCGTGAGTATTTTATAGTCACTATTCAATAGTGGAAATTGGTCTATATGCATTCATATGTGAAGGTCTTCATCTTTTTTTTTAAATTAAAGGATATTAGTTAGGCATTGAAATAACGTGATTGCATGTTATTTTTGTATATAGTATTTATTAAACAAGCATTGTAGCGTTGGGAAATTTCTTCAATAAGTATTTTATATAATTTGCTGGAAGCTGATCTGGGCCCGAAGCCTTATCTAATGCTGAGGACTCAATTGCTTGGGTAATTTCTTTCTTTGTTATGTCTGCATTTATGTTATCTAGTTGTTCTCACGATATCTTTGGGACTTGAATTCTTGCCCAAAAATCAATTTTGCTTGTTGATTAATTCTCGCCTTTTTGAATAAACCTTTTGGAAGAATTGAGTTACATAATTCCTAATTTCTTGGGCATTAGTACATTTTTCTCCGTTAATATTCAGAGATTCAATAATTTGTCTTTTTTTTTTTTTTTATCTTTACTAGATTTGATAGCGATTTCCTTCCTGCATTTTTCCCCCCATATCTAAAAAAAAGGCTCTCATCCTCAATTCTTCCTGATCCATTTTTGTGTGTTAAAAACACTTCCCTTTCTTTTTTGCTCTCCCTATATTTTTCCCACAGCTTTTTTATTTGAGGGGGTCACTATAAATGAACTGTAAGAGTTTGCGGAGACGCTGAGCTAGTGTTTAAATCTCTGGCTTTCATCCTGCGTTTTGAATTAAGTAAGCTTTTATTTCTCCGCGTTGACTACTGCCTTAAATGTTTCCAGAATAGTTCACTATTTTCTATATGTACCCTTGTTAAAGTTCTGAAAACTCTCTCCATGTTAATTTTAACCAGTTTTTTTAAATGGGTTGTTTGCAAGGAGATATTTTGGGAAATAAAATCTCCCAATATTATTAATGTTTACTTTCTTGATATTTAGCTTCAAAGTCAAAACTGCATGATCTGAAAATATAATTTCATTTATTCCTGCAGACACATCCAAACTAGTGACCCTTTCTGCAATTAAAAAAGGCGTCTATTCTAGACATCGTTTTTATAATGTACAGATGAACAAGTGTATTATCTGGGTTTTGTATTCTCCATATGTCCGCACATTTTTCAACACCTGACAAAAGATTATTTAATAGTTTAGCTTCCTGCTTGCTATTTTTATTTAGGGGCAGGTTTAAGTCTATCCAAAGCTGGGTGCATGACCATAGTTGAAATCTCCCACAACTATTAAATTCTTGGAGCTATACTGGGTCAGTTTTTACTTGAAGTTACCCCCAAAAACGTATCTAACTTATTGGGTCCATAAACATTACATAGTACTAAATTGAACTCACTCTACCTCCAGCTGTACTATTACATACCTCTCCTCTTTATCTAATTCTAAGTGAGACATTTTATAACTCAGGTTTTTGTTAAATAAGATAGTAACTCCTTTTTTTCTATTAGTGGCATGGCGTTGCTATCACTTCCCCCACCCATCCTAATTTTATTTATTTAACTCACTCTCTTTCAGCAGCCGTCTCCTGAATTAAAGCAATATCAGTTTATTTGCTTAAGCTGTTTCAGAATGTTTTTTCCTTTTCTAGGGTGAAGTAATGCCACCTACATTCCAGGACACTAGTTGAATACTATCTTTCATTATAAATCTCTAGGTTGGATTATTATAAAGAGACTAGCCATAAAGGGGAGGGAGAGAAAAAAATAAATAAAAAAGAAAGAAAGAAAGGAAGGGGGCACATAAAACAGATCCGGGGACCTCTGCCCCTAACACAAAAATATATACATCAGTAAGTAATTTTTCTTTTATAACGTTTTCAATTTCTGAATAGCAACCCAATTGTTCTCCATTTGCATTACTACCTATATGGTTGGAAGGATAAGAGATTAAAAGCAGACAAAAAAGAAGCATCAACATTTATCCAGTTGCCTTAGCCCTTACTACTCAAGGTTGTGTACCTTGACCTTTTTTTGTCCAAAAAGGTCCCCTGGAGCCTCATCAGGATTATTCAGTCAGAATAGTCCCATTTGTTTGTGGTAACTTTAATTTAGCCGGTATATAATGGTTGCTTTAAAGCCATCTTTAATCAACCTGGTACAAAAAAGGAGTTTGCGTCTCCTCTGGGATGTTTCTGCCGAATAAACCTGGAATAACAGTACATTTCTGTCCTTGATTGTAAAAGGGAATTTCTTTCTGTATGGGGTCAGAATATTTCATTTTATCCTGATAGTTTAAGTATTTGACACTAATGGGCCTACCCTTAGTATTAGTTTCAGGAAGTTGTCTGACTGCCTCTAGTCTATGCACTCTTTCTACTTGAATAGGTGTATTAGTTCATCTAATCCAAGACTTTACAGGTAGTTCTAATGAAACAAATTTTCGAAGGCTCTTGGACTCTACAGGATTCCGGGTATTACCAATGATTCTAGATATAATTTCGCGTGAGCGTCTTCCAGCTCTAAATTTAGTTTGTAAAGACATAATCTGTGTAGATTTGCTTTCTGAATATTTGTTCTGTGTTGGTTTTATAGCGTCTTCCAGGTCTGAAATTCTTTGCTCAGCTTCCTCTAGTCCAGGGGTGTCCAAACTTTGTTCTCCAGAGGTTTTGGAACTCACATTTCCCATGATTGCTCAGCTAGATAAAATGCTGGCTGAGCATCATCGGAAATGGTAGTTCCAAGAACCTCTGGAGAGCAAAGTTTGGGACATCCCTGCTCTAGTCTATTTGAGAAATTGTTGACTTCAGCTGCTAATGTTGCCGAGTTCCCTATGAATTTGGGTCAAATTGTGGCATCATCAGCTCTGAGATTTGTTTAAGGGAACAAGATTATTCCCAGCTTTGGGATTTGTCCGGTCAATAGAGGTTGTATACACAGCATTTGGATTACTACGCAAGCGAATTGGAAGGGACAGCGTCTGAGCGTCACCACGGAAGTGCTGAGTAAGGTGCATGCTGGCCGAGACGCCGAGGAGGAGAGAACGCTCAGACCTCGTGGAAAGGGTGTATTGCCACGGAGCTAATGTTACCACCATAGAGGTGAGCAATACGTCCTCTGACTGGTGTGAAGTGGATGGTGGCAGTATACCCACTTACCGTGCGGAGAATTAGCCGTAATAGCCTTCCTTGGAGTGGTGAGGTCAGGACTGCTTTTGATATTGCTGTCCATTTATTCCTACCCTTCTCTGCTGTGTATACTGAGCAATTGTGTTAATATACCTCTTCTATCTGACTATACAGAATACGTTGGGACATATTTAATATCCAGTTTGCCTAACTAAACACACGGACTCTGCACATGTGTTTTTCATTTGTTTAACTATATCTTGTGTTACTATGTCATGTGTTATAGTGTTTGAACGAAAGGGGGCACAGGTTCATTTAAATTATCATTGCTTCTCCTTCACTTTCTGTCCTTAGCTCTTGACAACATGGCAGGTGATTTAGTTTTTACTTTGGATAATAAATTTATCCATAAATGTAAAATAGAGTATGTGAAAAAACACAACCAAATGAAATTAAAAGTGGATTGCTACGTGAGAAGAAAAAAAGAAAAAAAAGAAAAGGAAAAAAACAACAGTGTGACCTAAATAACTTTTAAGTTATTTACAAGTGCAATCGTTCCTCGTTGGGGGTTATTTGTTAAGTTAAGTTAAGTGAAATTTACTTAATACAAGTGCTTTAAGTGCACACAACCAGACATCAAAAGCCTCAATTCTCAGAAAGCCTATACATATAATTTGAGGTAGTAGTATTTTGCACTTTTGTTTCTTTCTTGATGAAGATACCTGACCAAATCCAACCTTTTACAATGAACCGCCAAATCCCCACCTGATTTTATCTGTTTGAACCTAAGTCGCAATCCTACTTGTCTAGCAGATTATATTCCCAATTACAATTTATGCTATGAACAGCCCCTTTTTAGTCATATCCCACGTGGTTCACTAAGAAGAATGTGACTCACTGCTCACTTCACTCCCAAAATATACAATCTAGAGAGCAGCATACATATGATTGAAGTCTCTGCGGAGGGAAAAAAGCAAAACAACCCTCTCACTTAGACAATTTTCATTAACAAGCTCATTTTGATAGCAGTCTTATCAGCAATTCGCTCCCTATATGTATACTATTTGTGTATCTGCTGCAACCTTCTTAGTGTCCACCGTATTTATTCCTTAGTTGTATAATTATATCTTAGGACCAATCTGTTGTGACATATATTTCCTTTATCCCCAAAGTGCATCCTTGACAGTGAAAGGTTCATAAATTATTTAAGCATAGTCTATACTTTCCTTCTCCTCCTGAGGCTAGTGTCTCTTGCCCAAGTCAGTTTGCAGGAAAAGGAAAGAAGGGGTTAGTATCTCGGGAGGTTAGCAGTAACAAATTAACTTTACCTGGTTTACAGGTGCTTCTACAGTCCTCCAGCTTGCCACCCTGCTTGTGCTTGTATTTATCAGTGCAACATTGGAATTTAACACACACGTACCATTGCGTAGTTTTCCAGCCATTGGCTGCCCAGGATCCTTTTATTGTTTGCGTTTTCTTGCCTTCCTTTATAGCTGGGACGTATTTCATAGCACTCAGGCGTATAAACACCCGCTACCCCGAGCGTAGGTAATTTTAAGGCCAATTAAGCTCCCGATATTCTGGCCTTTCTCCTAGGCATATGTATACTCCTTTGAGCAGGTTATTTCCAGTATCTCCTGCCTGTCAAGACACCTCAGAGCAGTATGTACCAGGAATTAGTAGTCCAACCACGGACGTTTTTCAATCCGTTTTCCCTGTAGCGCTGCCGTATAGGAACAATGCTGCCTTACTTTGTTACACCCAACTCTCAGGTCACTCTTCTCTGTACCTTTGTGTCCTCGCTGTCGCTGTTGTGGGGACTTCTCTAAGGCCAATGATCCCAAATGGTATGCTGGATCTCCAGATACAGCAGGACTCCTTGAGCGTCCCTCTCGCGTGGCAACCCTGATAGTGTGTAAGTCCCGTGATTCAGATTTCACTGCCTGCGGGTTAATAGGGCTGCAGTTACCCTGGACCCAAGATTTAGATGACTCAAAATTTTTAACAACAGAGCAAATATAGCTGTACATGCAAAAGTAGTAGACAGATGGCGCTTGCTTTAAGAAGAGAGATGGTGCGCAAGCAAAAATACCACTACAGCCTGCAAGTACAGTTGCTGAAACCTCAACATCTGCAGCATCTCCTACTTGACTCACTCCTTGAGACTCGGGGGCAGCAGTGAAGAGGAGACTATTGAGGGTCAACATGAGGAGGACATTAATATACAAGTTCGGATTAAGTCCAAGCTTATTTTGCGGAGAAGCCCCTTGCCAAAGAAGGAAACTCTTTGAGTTGGTGGAAAGGTAAACAAGAAATATATCCTGCCTTGGCAAAACTAGCAAAATTCTACTTGTGTATACTAGGCACCTCCACAACACATCAAAGTGACTCTTCTCTGCAGCAGGCAATATAACTTGTAAAAAGAGAGCCAGCCTTAGTCCGGAGCACGCGGACATGTTAACATTTTTATATTCTAATGCAACATTTCTGGAACAGTGATACTCCACTTCTTTTCAGAATAACTTTGCTTTGCTAAGTTTTTAAACATTTGTAAGTTGTGTAATTTAAAGTTTGTGTTGTGTACAGTTGTACAGTGAACTTGGTAAGATAAAAAGTTTAACTATTTGTATTTCTGCAGTAAGGCAGTTTGTTTGTAATACTCGGTTTAAGCCAAACAGAGTATGTTTGTTTATTAAATTATTTTTTTACAACTGGTATATTGTTGTTGAGTGTGTTTTTGTTGTTTTTTATAGGGTTTTTAAAACCATTTTTATTTAACCGATTAATCGAAAAAATAATCGACCAACTAATCGATTATGAAAATAATCATTAGTTGCAGCCCTAGTAACATCTATTCAGAGTTAGATGTATAAGGCCATAGATATACCACCAATTGCTTATTATGGTAGGGTGATCAACACTGAGCATATCTATATACACCTCTTCCAGGTAAGAAAGCTAAGTGCAAGGATATCTTTATATATTGGTGTTGATAGTGTACCCTTCCTATGATGGAAAGTCAAGTACTTAAAGGGTCAGTCAACACCAAGAATTGTTGTTGTTTTTAAAAGATATATAATCCCTTTATTATCCATTCCCCAGTTTTGCAAAACCCAACGCTGTTATATTAATATACTTTTTACCTCTGTGATTACCTTGTATCTAAACATCTTCTGACAGGCCCCCTGATCACATGACATTTTATTTATTATCTATTGACTTTTATTTTAGCCAATTAGTGCAGTGTCTGCCACAATTCATGGGCGTGCTCACAATGTTATCTATAGGGTTTACCTGAACAAGCTCTCCCCTGCTGTGAAAAGCAAATACAAAAGCATGTGATTAGAGGCGGCCTTCAAGGGCTTAGCAATTATCATATGAGCCTTCCTAGGTCTAGCTTTCAACTAAGAATACCAAAAGAACAAATCAAAATTGGTGATTAAAGTAAATTGGAAAGTGTTTTAAATTGCATTCCCTATTTGAAACATGAAGTTTTTTTTGGACTTAACTGTCCCTTTAACACTATTAGAATGAGCCACTACATATTTCACAGTATTCCAATGATTAAGTTTGTAGAGTGGAGTACTTATGAAACTGTGTTATAACATATGTAAGTATCATAGGTATAGTAGTTGACTGTATAGCTGGTGGTAAGTACAGCCTGGGGTTACAACACCTGAAAAACTACGGTTGTTAATGAATGGTGCTGGGCATGAAAAAAGTAGGTTGGTGTTTTAGTGTTATGGTGATAACACTGCAACTTGAATGCCTAGCCCTTAATATTGGGGCAACTGCCTAGTTAAATACTAGTCACGAATATAGTCTCTATCACAGAGGATAGAGCCTAAAAGAATGCACTTGGGTAGCACTTCTGTTCCATATAAATATCATTAAGACTCATAAGAACCTTAAACAACCACTGCAGGTCACCGGGTTGAGAGAAAAAAATTAAAACATAACTTTTATTAACTTAACGTTCATTAAAAAATGTGTACTGTGTAAGTGTGTGTACTTTAAAAACACATAGCAACTTTGCTTATAATGAAAGTGGCTTTAGATATTGATTCAGTAAATTCCCTTGGACTTGGAATATTCTTCAGGAGTAAAAGTATCTCTCTAGTTGGTACTATCTATTTATCAAATAGCAAGTTGGTTTGTATCCTTTAATATTGTACACCACTTGGATATTCAAAATCCCCACATGCCATTGATAGTATATCACAATAAGTGACCTTGTGAGAAAGATAACTATATGATTTTTGTCTGTGTGATGCACAGTTAATAAGTATCTAAATATGTGTTTATTGTTTTACACTATCAAGATAGAGTAGTCTCTATATAGAGATAATTCATACCATTCATTTAGTTGCTAGATCTCTAATAGTTGTGGATTCTAAGTACAAATTTTATTCACTATTGGTATTTCTATTATTGACAATTATATTATTACATTTGTTATTAATATGAATTTGTTATTCACTGTTCCATTCTATCCTTCAATGGGATGGCAGAATCACTTGAGATATTTTTCCCCAGTTTTGATAAGTATTCAGATCTTGGACAATTAAGAAACTTTTGTTCTTAGTTTTGATCTGTATTCTGTACTTAGATAATTAGTGCAACATAGTTTTTAGTTATTTTTTAATGGTATATGGTATGTAAAGGTGCTTGGTGTACTTGTGGCACAACTTGTTTTATACATTTCTAGTTTGTGTTATTCAGTTGTAAGTGGTGTTAGTATTTTACCACTTAGGAAATTTACTTGAGTACTTAGAGCTTATACTTATATATAGTTGATGCGCTGCTATAAAATAGGATTGTCATCTATATGTAATATAAAACTGAGGATGTGATATTTCAGACAATCTGTATAGGGCAGTATAATGTTTTTTTAAACTCAGTATCTGACTGCTTTCTTATGCTGCATGTGCTATATATGCAGCATGGCTTCTAGATTTAGATATAACTATATTGTAAACATATCTTGTATGCAGTCAGTAACAACACATATCTTTAGTCTGATACTAGTATAATACTTATAGGTTGCTGTTGTGTAAACAAGTTTAAAAAAAAAAAAAAATCTGTTGGTAACCTTAGAAGATCATAGAAGGCAGACGTTAATAATAACAGTGTCAAAGCTCTGTTGGAACAACATAAATCTTTTAAAGATATATCTGAAATACTATACAAACTGAGCAACCAGCACACCATTATGGTTGCTTGAGTAACTAAAAACGAAAAACCTCCTTTTTTAAAAAAAAACTTGTTTACACAACAGCAACCTATAAGTACTATACTAGTATCAGACTAAAGATATGTGTTGTTACTGACTGCATACAAGATATGTTTACAATATAGTTATATCTAAATTTAGAAGCCATGCTGCATATATAGCACATGCAGCATAAGAAAGCAGTCAGATACTGAGTTTAAAAAAACATTATACTGCCCTATACAGATTGTCTGAAATATCACATCCTCAGTTTTATATTACATATAGATGACAATCCTATTTTATAGCAGCGCATCAACTATATATAAGTATAAGCTCTAAGTACGCAAGTAAATTTCCTAAGTGGTAAAATACTAACACCACTTACAACTGAATAACACAAACTAGAAATGTATAAAAAAGTTGTGCCACAAGTACACCAAGCACCTTTACATACCATATACCATTAAAAAATAACTAAAAACTATGTTGCACTAATTATCTAAGTACAGAATACAGATCAAAACTAAGAACAAAAGTTTCTTAATTGTCCAAGATCTGAATACTTATCAAAACTGGGGAAAAATATCTCAAGTGATTCTGTCATCCCATTGAAGGATAGAATGGAACAGTGAATAACAAATTCATATTAATAACAAATGTAATAATATAATTGTCAATAATAGAAATACCAATAGTGAATAAAATTTGTACTTAGAATCCACAACTATTAGAGATCTAGCAACTAAATGAATGGTATGAATTATCTCTATATAGAGACTACTCTATCTTGATAGTGTAAAACAATAAACACATATTTAGATACTTATTAACTGTGCATCACACAGACAAAAATCATATAGTTATCTTTCTCACAAGGTCACTTATTGTGATATACTATCAATGGCATGTGGGGATTTTGAATATCCAAGTGGTGTACAATATTAAAGGATACAAACCAACTTGTTATTTGATAAATAGATAGTACCAACTAGAGAGATACTTTTACTCCTGAAGAATATTCCAAGTCCAAGGGAATTTACTGAATCAATATCTAAAGCCACTTTCATTATAAGCAAAGTTGCTATGTGTTTTTAAAGTACACACACTTACACAGTACACATTTTTTAATGAACGTTAAGTTAATAAAAGTTATGTTTTAATTTTTTCTCTCAACCCGTGACCTGCAGTGGTTGTTTAAGGTTCTCATGAGTCTTAATGATATTTATATGGAACAGAAGTGCTACCCAAGTGCATTCTTTTAGTCTCTATCCTCTGTGATAGAGACTATATTCGTGACTAGTGTTGTTTCATGCACAAGCACTCAAGCTCACTGGGTATATAGATATATACCCATAAAATAAACAACAGGAACTTAATAAATACACACAGGTATATGCAATTCAGGTATACAAATTGTACTCCATTGGTAATTAACCTGAATATACTGTGTATAGATTCAATCATAAAAAATAGAGCGTTCCTTTTCCATTAGTGTAGTGCTCTTGCTATTTTGTACTAAATTGCCTAGTTAAATAGTCTATAATGCTACCTATCTGCAACACAATTCAGCGTTGGCAATAGAATTTGTGAATATTCAGGTTGATCATAAACTCAAAGTGCCGTGCACTTCTAAACAACCATTCCAAGTATATGTTCAATTAGACCAAATGTATAAATAGTTATAAAAAAAATTAAAAAGTTGTTACTATATATACATGGTTATAATATCGATATTTTAGTCGCTCAAATCGATACTATCCTTAGGTAAATGCATTGGCCATAACTTAAATAATAATGCTGATTTTAACACATATGTCATCCGCATATGATATATCTAAGGAGATATTATTGATCAATTAGTTCAATATGGATCTTGGTATAAAATTAATATTGTAGGCAATATGTTAGCATATCATTCCGGTCTAAGTATGAGAAGCACAATCCAGCTTAACACAGACCCATATGAGTATAGATTCATAAATATGATTGGAGATATGCTCCCGGACAAGCTGCCTATAGCGATTCAAATATTATCCATAATTGAGATATACTCCAACATGTGCAATCAAAGTTAAAAAGGGCACCCATCTACCCTTATACCCCCCTTAATATGTTTCGCCTTACTGGCTTTATCAAAAGTGGAGGTGCCGAGGCTTCTGAGGCCTTTTAACGGATATCCACGTCCATATACTCCTCCTTCTGTGATGTCACCCTAAATCGTATCCAATCTGAATCAATTACATCCTTTTCAGTATCATGCTATGAAAATAGTTTAGTGTAGATTGAGGAGATGACGATTGAATCCACTACATATTAGAAATGAACACAAGTATCAATCATAATCTGGGAATCAAGGAAGTAGAAACTTTCCTCGCAGCATCCTCAGAGGAAGATCAACTACATGACAGATTTATCATTAAGTTATTGGATTTTGTTTTAAGATACAACTTCTTTGTCTTTAACAACCAGTTTTTCCTACAAATCAGGGGCACTGCGATGGGGACAGCATGTGTTCCCACATATGCTAATCTTTTTCTGGGCTGGTGGGAACAACAGTCTTTACAGATGATAAAACCAAATATACTGACTATGTTCCCACCTGGCTCAGATATATAGATGACATCTTCTTTATGTGCGAGGGACCTCAGTCACTATTGGAAGAATTTCTGCAAGATCTCAACCGCAACGATCTTAACATCAAACTAACATGGAACTTCGATAAGAAAGAAGTGAATTTCTTAGATTTAAAAATATCAATAAAATCGAAGGGAGAAATTCATACAGACTTGTACAGAAAAGAAACAGCCACGAAAAATATTCTACACCACTTAAGTGCACATTCTCCCCATACAGTGAAAGCCCTTCCAACTGGAGAATATCTACGGATTCGGAGAAACTGTACAGACATGCAAACCTTCAGGACAAGAACTAAAAATCTCGAACAGAGACTGATCCAAAGGGGCTACAGTCAGAGATCTCTTAAAAAAGCTCAGAGAAGAGCAGAAAAAAACAGTCTGAAAAGATCTACTTGAGCTCAAAACAAGAAGTCAAGATGGAAAGACCAGACTTATCCTCACATGTAACTCCCAAGTGGGAGAAGTGATGGACATTATTCATAGTCATACTGACATTCTGAAAACGGATCCAATACTCCACAAAATCATAGGAGAAAAAATCCAAGTGGGTTTTAGGACCCTCAAAGATTTGATCAGCCACAGCCATTATGATCAAAAGAAAAAGTCCTCTAGATTGAAACCGGGGGCCTTTATATGCAGAACATGTTCCATTTGCAGTCATATTGAAAAAATCAAATCCATCAAAGACAGATTTTGAAAATTTCATTTGATAAAAACATATATTGACTGCAACACATAAGGGGTCATCTATGGCATTAAATGCAAGTGCAATTTGATCTATGTGGGCATGACGTCACACAAACTGAGGGTTAGAATTCTCGAACATCTCAGAAACATAAAATCAGCCAAAAAAGACCTGGAGAAAGGCAAGAAAATAACCAGTGTAGCGAACCACTTCCTACGCTTCCACCAAAGTAAAAAATCTGATCTCAGTTGTTTTAGATTACAACAAGTCTCCTTAGGGATACGTGGAGGCAATAAAGAACAATCACTAATGAGAGCTGAAACAAGGTGGATCTATTTACTAAACTGTGTCCAACCCTCCGGTCTAAATAAGAATAATAATTATTTCTCATTTTTATAAAGCATCTTTGAACACTAAAGTAACCCTCAGGAGTCCCAAATTATCAATAGAGGAATACTAAGAAGCTCAGTAAACATTATAATATTAGGATGGTTATAATCCATACACTCAATATACATATATGTATAACTCTTTTTATATCCAATACCATAAGAAACTCACAAGAATAATTTATTTTCACTAATGGTATTTTATTTTCTACATATTAGGCATAATTAGAAGGAAGTTTGCTTATCTTCTCCTTTTCCTTGTTTCACATCACTTACACAAACATTATTGTGACACGGAATCCCCTTATCAGGGGATCACAATTTAACAGCTTTATGTAGCAATACTAGTAACTACACACCAGATTAACACACAATTATATGTAATATCCTTTATTCGTTAAAATTATAATTACCATTCACTCATTCACGGATTTTATTTTCTCACAAGGTCTCAAACCCTGCCTATTTTCACTTTTCACAATTTTCTTACACATTTTATTTTAAAACTCATCCTCATACCCACATTACTTTGGTATTCATAACCCATATCACCAAGGGTTTTTTCTTTAAATTGGAGATTACTATGGTACATTCGTATTAGTATATTCATCCAATACTATTCTCTGGTATCCTATTTTCCAACATTGTACATTGTAAATTATGTCCCTATATTTACCTAGTAGGTTCTATATATTTCTCTCTTTTTTCCCATTTCTAATATGTAGTAGATTAAACTGTCATCACCTCAATCTGCACTACGCTATTTTCGTAGCATGATACTGCCAAGGATGTCAGAGATTCAGATTGGATACAATTCAGGATTACGTCATAGAAGGAGTATACGGACTTGGATATCTGTTAAAAGGCAGTGGAAGCCACAGCGCCTCCTTTTTTGATAAAGCCAGTAAGGCGAAATATGTTTAACTGTGATTGCACATGTTGCAGTCTATCTCAATTATGGATAATATTTGAATTGCTATAGGCAGCTTGTCCGGGAGCATATCTCCAATCATATTTATGAATCTATACTCATATGGGTCTGTGTTAAGCTGGATTGTGCTTCTCATACTCAGACCAGAATTATATGCTAACATATTGCCTCCACTATTAATTTTATACCAAAATCCACATCGCACTAATCGATCAATAATATGTCCTTAGATATATCATATGCGGACGACATACAGATATGTATTAAAGTCGGCATTATTTTTTAAGTTATGGCCAATGCAATTACCTTAGGATAGTACTAGTGATGTCGCGAAAAGTTCGCCGGCGAACATAGCTTGTTCGCGTTCGCCGCGGCGGGCGAACATATGCGATGTTCGATCCGCCCCCTATTCGTCATCATTGAGTAATACTTTGACCCTGTACCTCCCAGTCAGAAGACACATTCCAGCCAATCAGCAGCAGACCCTCCCTCCCAGACCCTCCTACCTCCTGGACAGCATCCATTTTAGATTAATTTGGAAGCTGCATTCTTAGTGAGAGGAGGGACAGTGTAGCTGCTGCTGATTTAATAGGGAAATCGATAGCTAGGCTAGTGTATTCAGTGTCCACTACAGTCCTGAAGGACTCATCTGATCTCTGCTGTAAGGACAGCACCCCAAAAAACCCTTTTTAGGGCTAGAACATCAGTCTGCTTTTTTTTTTTTTATGTGTAATCTAATTGCAGTTGCCTGCCTGCCTGCCTGCCAGCGTGTGTGTCAGGCTCACAGCGTATACTGTGCCCACTTGCCCAGTGCCACCACTCATATCTGGTGTAACAGTAGTGTATATTTAAAAAAAAACAACACTTTTTTGACTGTGTTAAATAATAGCAGTCAGTTTCCTTCACACATGTGCGTTTCAGGGCCTGCCTGCCAGGGCACAGTGTCACCCCAGTGCAACTCATATCTGGTGTAACAGTAGTGTAGATTTAAAAAAAAACAACACTTTTTTGACTGTGTTAAATAATAGCAGTCAGTTTCCTTCATACGTGTGCGTTTCAGTGCCTGCCTGCCTGCCTGCCAGGGCACAGTATCACCCCAGTGCAACTCATATCTGGTGTAACAGTAGTGTAGATTTAAAAAAATGGGGAGTTTGCAGTTGTGCAAATGGACTGTTTGCGGTTGTTTGCGGTGCGTTAAAGGGACAGTCTAGGCCAAAATAAACTTTCATGATTTAGATAGAGCATGTAATTTTAAACAATTTTCCAATTTACTTTTATCACCAATTTTGCTTTGTTCTCTTGGTATTCTTAGTTGAAAGCTTAACCTAGGAGGTTCATATGCTAATTTCTTAGACCTTGAAGCCCACCTCTTTCAGATTGCATTTTAACAGTTTTTCCCCACTAGAGGGTGTTAGTTCACATATTTCATATAGATAACACTGTGCTCGTGCACGAGAAGTTATCTGGGAGCAGGCACTGATTGGCTAGACTGCAAGTCTGTCAAAAGAACTGAAAAATGGGCAGTTTGCAGAGGCTTAGATACAAGATAATCACAGAGGTTAAAAGTATATTATTATAAATGTGTTAGTTATGCAAAACTGGGAAATGGGTAATAAACGGATTATCTATCTTTTAAAACAATAACAATTCTGGTGTAGACTGTCCCTTTTAAACGGGGTGTTTGGTCTGTCAGTGTGAAGCGGGCGTAACCCTTACACTACCTGATCGATACAACATCATACCTGATGTTTTAAAGCACGTTATTCCAAACAATTTAGGAATGTTAGGTGATTTATGCCCTTTATGGATTAAAACCAGACTCTGCATCAACTATGTAATTTTCCATGGGAGTTTTGCCATGGATCCCCCTCCGGCATGCCACAGTCCAGGTGTTAGTACCCTTGAAACAACTTTTCCATCACTATTGTGGCCAGAAAGAGTCCCTGTGGGTTTTAAAATTCGCCTGCCTATTGAAGTCTATGGCGGTTCACCCGGTTCGCCAACAGTTGCGGAAGTTCGCGTTCGCCAACGCAAAATTTTAGGTTTGCGACATCACTAGATAGTACCAATTTGAACAACTAAACTATAGATATTATAACCATGAACATATACATGGAATGGTTGTTTAGAAGTGCACGGCACTTTGAGTTTATGATCAACCTGAATATTCACAAATTCTATTGCCAACGCTGAATTGTGTTGCAGATAGGTAGCATTATAGACTACTATTTAACTAGGCGGTTGCCCCAATATTAAGGGCTAGGCATTCAAGTTGCAGTGTTATCACCATAACACTCAAACACCAACCTACGTTTTTCATGCCCAGCACCATTTATTAACAACTGTAGTTTTTCAGGTGTTGTAACCCCAGGCTGTACTTACCACCAGCTATATAGTCAACTACTATACCTATGATTCTTACATAGAATTCTTGACTTTCCATCATAGGAAGGGTACACTATCACATCAATATATTAAGATATTTTTTGCACTTAGCTTTCTTACCTGGAAGAGGTGTATAGATATACGCAGTGTTGATCACCCTACCATAATAAGCAATTGGTGGTATATCTATGGCCTTATACATCTAACTCTGAATAGATGTTACCTATGAACTCAATCATACCCAAGGATTAACATATTGCAATACTTTGCTACATTCCTAAAAGAGTATTTGATCTATTATATTATATACTGCTGGACTTTGGTGCCAAGCGAAAATCCATTTGATTTCATATTGACTCGTTTATCATGGTTGCAATCCATTTTTAATTCTGTGTTTTTTCACCCATTTTAATTGATTTACCAATAAAGATTATTGCTTGTATTTTGGATTTCTCACGCCACACTATTTTTGAAGGGAATGAGTGCTCAAAGGTGTATCCTGTCCATTGGTATGCTGGAACTGTCAATATTACATTTTCCTTGATACACAGCACCTATGGATATTTAAATAAATATTACACTAAGGGGCCTATTTATCATATGTCTGTCACCTGATCCGACAGTGCGGATCAGGTCCGACAGACATTGCTGAATGCGGAGAGCAATACGCTCTCCGTATTCAGCATTGCACCAGCAGCTCTTGTGAGCTGCTGGTGCAACGCCGCTCCCTGCAGACTCGCGACCAACCACCCACCAGCAGGGGGGTGTTAATCAACCCGATCGTACATGATCAGGTTGACTTCCGGCGATTCCTGTCTGCCTCACTAGAAACACGGGCCTTCAAGCTCCGTTCGGAGCTTGATAGATAGGCCCCTAATACTGTGTTTAGACCCATACATCCCTATAAACCCTTAAATTTATACTTAAAGTAGTGCCATACTTCTTCTATCTCCTATCAACAGGTATCAGGTAAGTATGCTTTGGTCTCAGAAGCAAAGGAGTAATGTAAGAGGGCAATAACTCAGCCCAGAGTGATGGGCTTGGTGAGTTTTTATAGGAACTCCCGCACCTGAGTCCTCCATGTGGGAGTTCCTATAATTGGGACATGGCCCCTTTAAATTTAAGTAGCGCACAGCCGTGTGCATCTAGAGAGCTGCAACCACAGCTGCCAACAAGCCGAGGAGGAGAGCGGCACTCTCACACACGTTCCTACTGACCCGGCAAGGGTAAGTACTCTTACATTTCCAATAGTTAGGAGGTACTTTTGAGTGATATGTTATTATTAAAACAATAATTGTGACTATCCATCCAGCTAAAGATAACCTTATAAGCCTATTGCTTTCCCACTGTTCGTGGGGCTCACACAAACATACAAAGTAATTAGTTAGGGATCTTTTTTGTTCACTGGATGCTTCACAATGGCCCTTCTAGTCTTTTGTTGCTCTTAAAACTTATTAGAATCTTTATTAATCTTACAGACCTATGGTAATTTGATATGTTGATACATATGTGTATCTTATCCCAGGTACTGTCAGGATTGATGAAGAACAGGAGCCCAGTAGCAGAGTATAGCTAGCACAACCGCTAGATAACAGAGGAGTGCGTGGTACAGAAGGAAAATCCAAAAGCAAGGTCAAACGTTCCAAGGTCAGAGCAGGCAGCAAAGGTTCATAAACGGTATAACAAGCAAGGGGTCAGGGCAGGCAGCAATAGTTCATAAATGGGAAACAAGGCAGAGAGTTCAGTAAACCAAGATTCATACACATAACTTAACTCAATGATAGCTCTTTAATAACTGAGCACTGAGTTCACTGAACAGCAGTGCTTTATAGTGTTGCTAAATGAGTGACAGCTGGTAAGGGGTGTGGTGCTTGCTTTAAATCTCTCACATCTCCAGTGCAATACTGTATGTCCAATACTTAATTGCTGCCACTAGGTGGAGTGCTTGTGCAACCTCTGCAGTAGTCTAGGTACTTTTCACAGATGCTGCAGTTTGTAGGGAAGAGAAATAATGTTGCACCAATATGGAGGATTCCATTAGCAGCATATGGAGGTACAGCTGGCTTTTCACTGCCGATGAAGGACCAGCAGGAGTACCCTCTGCAGCATTAGTACAGGTAAGTGCATTACAGTGCCCCCTTTAGGTGCACCCTCTGGGGGCAATCAGGATGACTTCTGTGAAACCTTCGAACACATAGAGGGGCATGGACATCCTCTGCAAGATCTCTCTTCTGGTCCATAACCTTGCCAGTGGATTAGATATTCAAGGCATCTCCTCCTCCTTCTGGAATCAAGAATCTCCTGTACTTCATAACCCTCCTCTCCATCTATAATCACAGGATCAGGTCTAGGAGACATTCTTGATGCAAAGGGATCAGGAACCATGTACAGGGTGTATTGAGTAATAATTTGGTAGACATAATTTTACTGCAGTAGGGTATATTTGTTAATTATCTCAAAAGGCTCAATAAATCTAGGGCCCAGTTTCATTGAAGGACATTTTAGTTTCAGATGGGCAGTGGAAAGCCGTGCTTTGTCTCCTATTTTATAATCAGGAGTAGGACCTTGATGTTGATCAGCAAAAAAGTTCTTTTGATAACTGAAAAATTTGTTATGAGGTCTTTAATTTGTTTATCTGCTTCAGAAACTGAAGTTGAAATAGGTGATCCAGGCAACATTGCAGGATGGTAACCATAACTGGCAAAAAAAGGTAGACCTTTCTATAGAACTGTGAATTTGATTGTTATAGGCAAACTCAGCTAGAGTTATATATTGATTTCAATTATCCTGTAGATGAGATATAAAAGATTGCAGAGTTTGGTTTGTTCCTTCGGTTTGACCATTGGTTTGTGGATGGAAGGCAGTGGATAATGGTCTCTGAATGTGTAACCCTTGGCAAAAGGAAGTCCAAAACCTAGAGGTGAATTGTGTGCCTCTATCTGTAACTATAGATTCAGGTATTACGTGCAATCTGAATATCTCTTGGAGGAAAAGAGTAGCAGTCTGCTTAACTGAAGGAATGCCTTTGGTAGGTATAAAATGTGCCATTTTAGTTAAACTGTCTACTATCACTAGCAGTGTATCATACCCTTGGGATTTAGGTAATTCTACTATAAAGTCCATTGAAATGTCTCACCATGGTCTTTCAGGTATGGGTAATAGTTTTAGCAACCCTTGAGGGTTTTTTATGGGAACCTTTTGATCTGGCACATACCGGACAAGCAATTACATATGTTATTACATCTTTAGTTAGAGATGGCCACCAAAAATGACGGGTAATCAGGTCTTTGGTCTTTTTTATCCCACCATGACCACTGAGAGGAGTATCGTGATGATATTGAAGGATGTCCATAATGACTGAGGGAGGAACAAAAACTTTATAAATAGATCCCATCTCATGATATCAATGGTGGCACTGTATCTGGTATGTCTACAATAGTACTGTTCTGTTTAAGCTTATCCCAAATGGAAGTAACAGTAGCGAGAAAACACTATTGAGATAATATTGGTTTGGGTTCTTCTTTAGGTATTGGTAATTCTTCTGTCATGCGAGAAAAGAGCATCAGCCTTTCCATTCCGAGAACCAGGTCTATATGTTATGATCAAATAAAATCTACTGAAGAAAAGCCATCTGGCTTGTCTTGGTTTTAATCATGCAGATTGCAAGTATTTGTAAGTAAGTTGTGATGGTCTGTGTATACTGTGACAGGATGTTTTGTTCCTTCTAATAGATGTCGCCATTCTTCAAGAGCCAATTTTATGGCTAACAACTCCCTATCTCCCACATCATAATTCCGCTCAGCTGTAGATAAATAGCGAGAGAAGAAAGCTACTGGATGCATGATTTCCTTAGATCCGTAGCGTTGTGAGAGAATAGCCCCAACTGCTGTTTCAGAAGCATCAATTTCCAAAAAATAGGGGTTATTGGGATTTGGTAGAATCAGTATTGGAGCTGAGGTAAATCATCTTTTTAACTCTTCAAATGCCTTCTGGGCTTGAGGATTCCAATTAAATGTACTATCTTTCTTGGTTAAGGCAGTGATAGGTTGTACGATCTTGGAAAAATTTTGAATGAATTTTCTATAGAAGTTGCAGAACCCCAAAAAAGCATTGTACCCCTTTCTTATTAGTAGATACTGGCCAGGAGAAGATAACTTCTATCTTGCTAGAGTTCACCTCTAAAGTGCCTGTAGAGATTGCATAGCCAATAAATTCTACTTTTTGAAAATTGAAAGCACATTTCTCCGGTTTTGCATACAAATGATGTTTTCTGAGAAGAGATAATACAGTTTTTACATATGTAAGATGTTCTGGAAGTTAAGTAGAGTAAATCAGAATATCATCCAGATAAACGACAACGAATATGTCCAATATATCCCTTAGTATATAGTTAACAAATCTTTAAAAGTTGCTGGGGCATTGCATAATCCAAAGGACATCACCAGGTATTCGTAATGCCCATACCGTGAACGAAATGTGGTTTTCCATTCATCCCCGTCTCTGATTCTCACCAGATTATATGCCCCACGAAGATCTATCTTGCTGTAAATAGAGCCTTTCTCGTAATCTTTTTAACAATTCAGGTATCAAAGGCAAAGGATATCTATTTTTTATTGTTACTGTATTCAATGCCCTATAATCAATACAAGGCCGCCATCTTTTTTGCCCAAAAAAGAATATCCCAGCTCCAGCAGGGGAAGTAGAAGGTCTTATGAACCCTTTAGCGAGTTTTTCATCAATATAACTTTTTAAAACCTTGAGTTCTGGTTAAGAAAGTGGGTATATACGACCAAACAGAACTTGGGCACCTGGAAGTAGATCTATTGGATAGTCGTATTCTCTAGGAGGCGGCAGTTCTTCTGCCCCTTTCTTCTCGAATACATCACAGAATTCTTCATAAGATGTTGGCAATTGACTCTGAGAACTGGTACAAGAGTTAGGTCAATAAAAATATCTGGTAGGCAGCATTTTATACAAGATTCAGAGATAAACTGTATACTTCCAGTATCCCAGTTGATTAATGGATTGTGTTTCCTTAAAGTGACAGTCAAGTTCAAACAAAACTTTCATGATTCAAATAGGGCATGTAATTTTAAACAACTGTCCAATTTACTTTTATCACCAATTTTGCTTTGTTCTCTTGGTATTAGTTGAAAGCTAAACCTAGGAGGTTCATATGCTAATTTCTTAGACCTTGAAGGCCGCCTCAAATCTAAATGCATTTTGACAGTTTTTCACCACTAGAGGGTGTTATTTCATGCGTTTCATATAGATAACATTGAGCTCATGCATGTGAATTTACCGAGGAGTGAGCACTGATTGGATAAAATGCAAGTCTGTCAAAAGAACTGAAATAAGTTGGCAATCTGCAGAGGCTTATATACAAGGTAATTACAGTTATAACATGTATTATTATAACTGTGTTGGTTCTGCAAAACTGGGGAATGGGTAATTAAGGGATTATTTATCTTTTAAAACAACAACAAAATCTGGTGTTGACTGTCCCTTTAACCACAAAAAACCTAGTACCAAAGGGAATATTGGTGAATACACTAGGTCAAAAGATAGCATCTATTTATGTCTCTCTCCTATTAAAATATGTAAGGGTTCTGTTTCTTTAGTAACTGGACCAGAACTAGGAGGTAAGCCATCAATCAACTGAATGTAGGTAGGTGTTTCTTTGATAATTATAGGAATGGAAAGTACTTTAGCCATGGTAGTATCCATATAACAGCCGCTGGCTCCTGAGTCTATCATTGCCATCAAATCCATGGATGATTTATTTAGCTGTAAGGAGAAATGTATGGATAAGTGAGATGATGAATGATGCACAGTAGTCTTAGTACTCAGAATAGGTCTCACGTGCTTACCTCCTGTAGGTCTGGTTTTAACTTTGCATTCTCTGACTTGATGCCCAGCCTTGCCACAGTCAGGGCCGGTGCTAGGATTTTTGTCCACACAGGTGAGGATACATTTTGCCGACCCTGCCTCGATTGCATACCATCCCATTGCTAGTTAAAGGGAAATTAAACCCATTTTTTTTTCTTTAATGATTCAGATAGAGCATGACATTTTAAGCAACTTTCTAATTAACTCCTATTATCAATTTGTCTTCATTCTCTTGGTATCTGTATTTGAAAAAGCAGGAATGTAAGCTTAGGAGCTGCACTTGCTGATTGGTAGCTATATGCAAATCAAACTGTGGTAGTGCTGCACAGCAACTCAAACAGTGGTAGCGCTGCACATCAAATCAAACAGTGGTTGTGCTGCATTACACATCAGACAGGGGTTATGCTACATTACACATCAGACAGGGGTTGTGCTGCATTACACATCAGACAGTGGTTGTGCTGCATAGCAAATCAGACAGTGGTTGTGCTGCATAGCAAATCAGACAGTGGTTGTGCTGCATAGCAAATCAGACAGTGGTTGTGCTGCATAGCAAATCAGCCAGTGATTGTGCTGCATAGCAAATCAGACAGTGGTTGTGCTGCATAGCAAATCAGACAGTGGTTGTGCTGCATAACAAATCAGACAGTGGTTGTGCTGCATAGCAAATCAGACAGTGGTTGTGCTGCATAGCAAATCAGACAGTGGTTGTGCTGCATAACAAATCAGACAGTGGTTGTGCTGCTTAACAATTAATATATTGATATTTTCTCCCTCAGTGGCTGTGGCCATGTCGTTGATAGTCTGGCAGGCAGCCTGCAGTGTGATGGGGCTGTAGCAGGGAGGAACTTCTCTGAATAGGAGCACTGCGCAGCTGGGACACACCAGTGCCATTATATAGCTTGACGTGAGTGGGACACCATCCATCCAAGGAGCACAGAGTAAGGGACTGGATGGCAGCACATGTAACCCACCATGACCCCTGTGTGCTGGAAGGAACCAAGCATCGCTGCACAGGGGGGGGGCAGGGCTGGCAGTGTCCAAAGCGTGCACCTGGCGCTGACACTTCTGCTCTAGTCTCAACTATTTGTACTCTATTAGGCCTCCAGCCTCTGATCCGGCTCTGAATGCAGTCTATAAAAACTGCCACTGACTCTGGTAGCATTCATCACAGGTCAGAGCCTAGGGATAAATACATTTCATGACGGATGGGCTATTAGCAATATGTTGTGCTGTGCAGCACAAAGTGTTGGCTGCCTGCCTGGGGTGAAAAACCTAGTCAGATTTAAGTTTTTACTGCTGGCAGGCACAACATATTGCCAATAGCCCATCCATCATGAAATTTATTCAGCCATTGGCTGTGATAGCTGCCACCAGTTTTTAAATGGAAGTCAAGTCAAAAACTCCTGGAGCCTGGCAACGCTCCTTAAGGTCGGATAACCGGATTGGAATATGAATGAAGAGAAACTCAAGCTCAACTGTGCTGTGAATCGCACCTGTTTTAATGCGCTCTGCAGCAACTGTAAACAAAATAGACAGGCGCACTAAATGTTAGCGTACATTTTTTTTTTTTTTTTTAAATATTGTGTTGCCGCTCTAAAATTGCGCCCCCCTGCTTGGGAGAACTAACAATAGGAACTTTTACCTTCTTGTCTTCGTTCCCTGAGTCAGCAATCAATCTGTATACAAAGAGCAATCATGTTTTCCAGGGTGGATGGTATGCCGACTCTGGCCAATTCATCCTTGAGCGGTTCGGATAGGCCCAATCTAAATTGGTCTAGTAATGATGGCTCATTCCAGTAGAATCAAGTGCCAGATGATGGAAATCTGTAATATACTCCTCTACTAATCATCTTCCTTGCTTAAAGGGCTTGAAGCAGCCCAGGAATTTAGTATAGGGGTATTAGTTCTGAGTAGATGATGAGCCCAGACTTGATTTTTATAAAATCAGTGGAGTATGTTCTGGGCTGGAGAGAAGACAGGATTTGACAAGATGTCACAAAACTGCGGTACTGTGATCTATCTCCGCCAAACTTCTCTGGAAGTGCTATTCGGGTTCAGGGGCAGCAGTAGCACCTTCTGGGAAAAAAGGAGCAGGATCTGGTACAGGAGCAGGTGCTGCAGGCATTTGCATAATTTGGTTAAGTCTAATCTGGTTGTCTTGCAGCGTGGATTGTACCTTTTGCATCTCTTGTACAGAGTGAGTGAGGGTCGCTAGCTGCTGAGTAATCATCTTTAAGGCTTTAGAAAGAAACCTCCATGGGATCCATATGGGCTCAGTTATTTTGTCAGGATTGATGAAGAATAGGAGCCCAGTAGCAGAGTATAGCTAGCACGACCGCTAGATAACACAGGAGTGCGTGGTACAGAAGGAAAATCCAAAAGCAAGGTCAAACGTTCCAAGGTCAGAGCAGGCAACAAAGGTTCATAAATGGAATAACAAGCAAGGGGTCAGGGCAGGCAGCAATAGTTCATAAATGGGAAACAAGGCAAAAAGTTCAGGAAACCAAGATTCATACACAGAACTTAACCCAATGATAGCTCTTTAATAACTGAGCACTGAGTTCACTGAACAGCAGTGCTTTATAATGTTGCTAAATGAGTGACAGCTGGAAAGGGGTGTGGTGTTTGCTTTAAATCTCTCACATCTCCAGTGCAATACTGTTTGTCCAATACTTTATTGCTGCCACTAGGTGGAGTGCTTGTGCAACCTCTGCAGTAGTCTAGGTACTTTTCACAGTTGCTGCAGTTTGTAGGGAAGATAAATAATGTTGCACCAATATGGAGGATTCCATTATCAGCACATGGAGGCACAGCTGGCTTTGCACTGCTGAGTCTGGACACCAATGGAGGACCAACAGGAGTACCCTCTGCAGCATTAGTACATGTAAGTGCATTACAGGTACTCAGACAGTGAAATTTATTTCTTTTTTTAATTGATTTTATTTCAGTATCAATATGAAACTTTTTAAGTAGTCGTATTAAAAGTTACGTTTTAACCTTAGGCCCCATCATGTGACCAGTGATACTGTTAAATTTAAGTTGGTTATATTTTTTCTTTTCAGTGCTAAATTGTTTTCTTATATGTACCCTGGCACACACACACACACACTTTTAGATTTTTTAGTGAGTGTTTGGAAAAAAGAGGCTGATGGCAGCACTCCAGAATAAAAGATGTATATTTATTTACATCTATTCCAAACAAACGTAGAATAACAACGTTTCGGGTGTTATCCCTTAATCATGTTGATAACACCCGAAACGTCATTGTTCTATGTTTGTTTGGAGTAGATGTAAATAAATATACATCTTTTATTCTGGAGTGCTGCCATCTGCCTCTTTTTTCTACATTGTATTTGAGACTTGTTGGTGTGGAGTCCTGGATGGCGTGGTCACCCGTTTGATACAAAGGTGCTGGAGAGTATACATATTCCACATTAGTGAGTGTTTGGGCCATAGATAGGATAGCAACTATAGGACTCTAGTCCTGCATCTTTTTCTTTTGAATAAATAAGCTACTAACAGAAGTTCATCAAAACAATGCCAACTGCTACTTTTCCAAAATCCTGTTATGCACTACTTTTGTTTTTACAGAATTTTATAAATTCTATTAAAAATAAATTACCATTATAGAATCAAACTTCAAATAAGTAATACTATAGCAGGGTATGTTCCAGCGTTCTGCATACAGACCAACAATATATGCATTGGGAACAGATACCTTGCCATAACAGGCACTTGTCCAAGAGAGTGATTTCTGTCCCTGCTGCAGTAAGTTGTGCTGCACCTCTAAGGAGGCCTAGAAGATCAATTAGGCCTTAATGTGAAACTAATTGTTGAAAAAATAAAAAACTTACCTTTTAATCTTCACAGCAAAGCCTTTTCCTGAGTCTAAAATGAGGAATCCGGCTTCCTCCAATCACGGCGTTGAATAAGACACTGATTCCCCCTGGGGGGAAGCTGTGATTGGAGGATGACCTATCCATCATTTCTGACATCAGAAATGGCTTGCGACGACCGGAGGAAGCTGGAGCTGCTGTGAAGATTAAAAGGTAAGTTTTGTTTTTTTTTTCAAAACAGGAGTGAAATGTAAATTTTGATGAATTAAAGTGCCCCTGTTTTTAATCGAATTTTTAAAAACCAGGCACTTAAGTATCAAAATTTACATTCACTTTAATTGTGGTAGTCTTAATAAGCTACCTGTTTGCAGCCTGATGTTGCTTGTGCATTGAGTTTCCTTTACTTACAATTTATTGTTTGACTTTACCTATTTGATTTTGACTTCCTCTGACTATTCTTCTGTATTAACCCCTTAATTTGTACTGACTTGGTATTTGATTTTAGCTTGTTTTAGGACTTTGATTTGTTTAATGATTTTGTGCGGTTATTTTCCCTGTGAGGATTTGACCTGGACTGTCTGACTTAGGTTTCTGATTTCCTACCTGATCATCAAGACTTGCAGTCAGTTTTTGTATTTATATTTATCTTGCACAATTGCTACTGCTACTTGCTTTACCAGTGCCTTATTACCTTGCAGTACTGCTGTTTCTTGTATCACCAGTGCCTTATTACCTTGGATATCTCTGCTCTCAAGAGATCAGCATTTAAGTCACCTATGCGAGCGATAGCGAAACTAAACCTTTACTAATGTATGTTTCCCTTTTAGATTTATTAATGTATTTGTTCTTTTACTTTGTAGGTGCTGATTAAAGTACTAGAAAGAGTTTATCAACTAAATTTTTTCTCACTGCTCTCTAGCACTCTGCTCACATTCTTTGTTTTACTTGCAGTGTCCCGGTAAGGGATTGTGGTGAGTTGGGTCTCTCAGACATTTATTCCAGTTTTTTTTTTATTCTGGCCAGGAAAATAGTTTGTTACATACCTGCCAGAAACAAATATCCTGCAAATAATCAACCTTTTCTCTGCTAAAACCACCTGAAAATTATGACTAGCACATTTCCTTACCTAATACCAAGATTATTATATTTCCTACCACAAACACATGCCAAGCATAGTGTTTTCTATGATGTACGGGCTTGACAAATCCTAACTTTTTACATGAGGGGCCACATTGGATTATTTTTCGGTCCCTTAGGGGATAATGCTCAAAAATTATTTCAACAAATTTGCTTAAGATCTAGCAGTCGGTCCAAAATTTGCCATATTGAGACGATTTTTTAAATGGTTGTGCTTGTGCAGATCCCATTACCTTCATTTGACTGTGATATAATTATACATAAAAAATACTGTGATTACCTTGTATCTAAGCCTCTGCACACTGACCCCCTTATTCCAGTTCTTTTTGACAGGTTTGCATTTCAGCCTATTAGTGCTGACTCATAAGTAGCTATACTGAAGTGCGCACAATTTTATCTATATGGTACACATGTAGTAGGGCTGTCTAGCTGTAAAAAAAACGGTCAAAATTAGCATATGAGCCTACCTTGGTTTATCCTTCAACAAAGAATAACAAGAGTACAAAGCAAATTTGATTATAAAAGTTAATTGAAAAGTAGTTTAAAATTGCATGCCCTATATGAATCATGAATTTGGACTAGACTGTCCCTTTAAGTTCTGCAGTTATTTGCTGATGCTAATTAGATAATTATATGTATCAAGGTAAGCTTTGATAAGTCTGCAGTGGGAATTTCCACTTCTGAGAATTATAAAATCTGCAATTTTAAGAGCTTAATTACATGAAAGGGGGCAAAATAAATTATTAAATTATATTGCAAAGGTTTTTTTTACTATGCATAACCAAATATTTTATTATAAAATCTCAAAGTGTTTACTGTCCATTTAAATACTATTCTATTGTATTTCCAAGAAAATTAATAATGTAAAGTATACTAGTTTAGTAAATTTTGGATAGTTTAAGAAAAAAGTGCATTTTTTTTTAAAAAAATGAGAATACACATAAAACAACCAGCTAGAGTGATGTTGGGAAGATTGCAGAGTATTTGTGATCGATTTGTAGGTTACACTTCCCTGGGAATGGAAGGGAAAGCTGGGAATGGATGTTTGTTCGGTCGGGAATACTTGTATGCAGTGTACTGGAAGAGAGTGCATTATAATGATTGATGGATAATAGGAACAATAGTGAGGTGTACTGCAAATCATGGGGGATGCGGATGGTGGCTAATGAGGTGTACCCAGATCTATAATGGGTCCTAGTGGGACCATGGGATCCAGGCATCACTTAACAGAGGCAGCACATGGGGATAGTATAATTGCCTTAAAGGGACAGTCTACTTGAAAATGTTTAAAAATATAGATAATTCCTTTATTAACAATTCATATCCAACACAGTTATATTAATATACTTTTTACCTTGTATCTAAGCCTCTGCAGACTGCCCCTTATCTAAGTTCTTTTGCTAGACTTACATTTTAGCCAATCAGTGCTGACTCCCCCGAAGTGAGCACAATGTGATCTATATGGCACACATTAACCAACGCTGTGAAAAACTGTCAACTTGCACTGAGATAAGAGGCGGCCGCTTCAACATCTTAGAAATTAGCATATGAGCCTACCTAGGCAAATTTGATGATAAAACTAAATTGGAAAGTTGTTTAAAATTGCATGCCCTAGCTAAATCATGAAAGTTTGATTTTGACTAGACTGTCCCTTTTAAATAATGAGTCCCAAGCCACTTGTATATATAGTACCTATTTTTATTCTCAGACCCAGACGGCACATTATCAGTGCAATTCCTTGAGCTGGCCCCTTGTGTATCAGGTATTGTTTGATGTTGGAGACTAATTGCAGCGTGATGTATGAATGCAGTACATATGGGATGCATTTGCACTTAGGGATGGATAGATGCCAGATTGTAGGGTTGCTAATCGTGACATATTAGTGCTAATCCCTACACATGAAGATAATGGTATTATAACAAGCAATACAATTTGTCTAATATCACATATCTTATACAGAGGTTGTGGTTTTGTAGAGATAACTAATGTCTTTTAAGTCATGTCAGCCAATATATCTTGTTCTAGTAAAATATAGGACACCAAAACAGTATCTCAATATATTAAAATCTACACAGGGAACAGTTCATTTGAAAATGTGAGTAAATCAGAGCTAATCAAGAAATGTCCAACATAGGGCCAGATTACAAATAGTGCGCTAATAATAGTGCGGGTTCCAATATGCAACATCGCTGAACCGCGCTAACTTTAGCATGTGACTTCATATTACAAGTCCATTGTCAATGGAGATTGTGAACACGCTAACTTGCGGTCATATTACAAGTTGAAAGTCATAAGTTACGTTCGAGCAAAAGCCGAAAACTGCACTAGAATATGTAGTGTGACTTGAGGCCTGAATTAAAATGTAAGGGTTAAAAAAAAAAACACACATCAAAAACATAATAAATTAAAGTATTACACTCATATATACACTTTTTAATAAAAAAAAATAAAAAAAAAATACTATTTTAATATTAATAAAAAGGCCTCAAAATGAATAAAAGGGGATATGGTATATGGCATAGTGTTTCACTGGAAAGGGCTCCAATGTGTGTGTGTATATATATTTATATATCTATATTTTTATATATATATATATATATATATATATATTATATTATATACTGTCTATATAGGAGTATATGTGTGTGTGTGTGTGTGTATATATATATATATATATATATATATATATATATATATATATATATATATATATATATATATATATATATATATATATATATATATATATACACAACTTTAACAGGTAAGTCCAGCACTTTTCTTAATGGCATTTTTTCAGCAACCTTTTACCAGGATTATAGCAGTGCACGACCGCTGAGTGGGGTCTGCCAGCCCACATATATGGATATAATAAAGCAAGATAGCGTCAGCACTTCTTCATACAAAATTCCACTTTATTGAGGCTTCAGACAAAGTTAAACACAGCGACGTTTCGAGTCAACACAGACCCTTAGTCATGCAATGGATTATGGGAAAAAATCACCTTCTTTTATAACACCTGTGTATCAATTAACTTGATTTACCTGCATACATTCAAATTACCATTTTGGATTTTTGACCCCTAACAGGTCAGAATGGTCAGTAAATAATCTTTGTACCTAAATCACAGTTTTTCATTATATGATAAAAAGTTCCTATCTAGTGATTATAACCCAAGACTATATTTCAACACATATTATTAAAAACATTTCATACAAAATTACAAGATTACTATACATTAATACTTATAAAAACAAATGAAGATCATAGTCTTTGTTTAGACCATTCGGACTGAGTGTTTTTAGATGCTGTATCCACCATACCTCTCTTTTCTTTAACAGTAACTCTCTGTTACCCCCTCTTCTTTGTTTTGGTATGTGGTCAATTACTTGGAATCGTAACTGGCTAACTGTATGTCCAGCATTGATAAAATGGGATGATACGGGCAGTGTTATGTCCTTACATCTAATGGAAGACTTATGGGCACTTATCCTATCTTTGATGGGGTTAATGGTCTCTCCCACATAGCCCCGCCCACATGGACACTTCAGGATATACACCACTCGAAACGTCGCTGTTTTTAACTTTGTCTGAAGCCTCAATAAAGTGGAATTTTATATATATATATATATATATATATATATATACGGTATATACAGTATATATATATATATATATATATATATATATATATATATATATATATAAAATATATTATATACTGTTTAAATAGGAGTATGTGTATGTATGTATATATATATATATATATATATATATATATACTGTCCAAATAGGAGTATGTGTGTGTGTGAGAGTATATATATATATATATATATATATATATATATATATATATATATATATATACTGTCTAAATAGGAGTGTGTGTTTGTGTATATATATATATATATCTCTGATGAAGCGCATGTGAGCATGCGCGAAACGCGTCAGATCTAGCACCCCTTGCACACCTGTGTTAGTGCTACTCACTTTGTATATCTAATAAAGTCACCTGGCTTCAAGTTCCTGAGTCCTCGCTTTCTTCCTTGTATCCTATATATATATATATATATATACTTTATATATATATAATGATACTTTTTTTATTGGACTAACTATACATTTATAAGACGACAAGCTTTCGCAAGAGTGTCTTCCTTTTTCAAGTCTGAAGCAATACTGACCAATTTGATGGAATTTACAGATTACATCTTAAAATACAGGCTAAAAAGACAAAGTCTTTCAATATACATATAATATAAATCTGTAAATTCCATCAAATTGGTCAGTAGTTCAATTTGGAAAAACAGCCACCTGGTGCACTGCCAAAAACACATGTACAGCAAAGTGATGAATCCAACGGACGGTATCCATACTCCCCAGAAACTTCACACAGCAGGCTTGCTGTGTGAAGTTTCTGGGGAGTACAGATACCGTCCGTTGGATTCATCACTTTGTTTGAGATATATATATATATATATATATATATATATATATATATATATTTCAAGAATGGTACCAGAAAAAAATTAAAATCCTGGTTAATGCTCACCTGTGATTATAAGTTGTAGCAGATGAGCAGTGCACAGAGATATAATTTCATTAAATACAGGAAAAAAACAGAATTTATGCTTACCTGATAAATTTCTTTCTTTTGCGATGTACCGAGTCCATGGATTCATCCTAACTTGTGGGATATTGTCCTTCCTGACAGGAAGTAGCAAAGAGAACACCACAGCAGAGCTGTCTATATAGCTCCCCCCAGTCATTCGACCGAAGGCCAAGGAAGAAAAGGAGAAACTATAAGGTGCAGAGGTGACTGAAATTTACATAAAAAATACTATCTGTCTTGAATAGACAGGGCGGGCCGTGGACTCGGTACATCGCAAAATAAAGACATTTATCAGGTAAGCATAAATTCTGTTTTCTTTTGCAAGATGTACCGAGTCCACGGATTCATCCTAACTTGTGGGATACCAATACCAAAGCTTTAGGACACGGATGAAGGGAGGGACAAGACAGGAACCTAAACGGAAGGCACCACTGCTTGCAAAACCTTTCTCTTAAAAATAGCCTCCGAAGAAGCAAAAGTATCAAATTTGTAAAATTTGGAAAAGGTATGAAGCGAAAACCAAGTCGCAGCCTTACAAATCTGTTCAACAGAAGCATCATTTTTAAAAGCCCATGTGGAAGCCACCGCTCTAGTGGAGTGAGCTGTAATATTTTCAGGAGGCTGCTGTCCAGCAGTCTCATAAGCCAAATGGATGATGCTTTTCAGCCAAAAGGAAAGAGAGGTAGCCGTAGCCTTTTGACCTCTACGCTTTCCAGCATAGACAACAAACAAAGAAGATGATTGGCGAAAATCTTAGGTTGCCTGCAAATAAAACTTCAAGGCACGAAGAACGTCCAAGTTGTGCAACAGACGGTCCTTCTTAGAAGAAGGATTAGGACAAAGAGAAGGAACAACAATTTCCTGATTGATATTCCTGTTAGAAATAACCTTAGGGAGGAACCCAGGTTTGGTACGCAAAACCACCTTATCAGCATGGAAAACAAGATAAGGCGAGTCACATTGTAATGCAGATAGTTCAGAAACTCTTCGAGCTGAAGAGATAGCAACTATAAACAGAACTTTCCAAGATAGAAGCTTAATATCTATGGAATGCATGGGTTCAAACGGAACCCCCTGAAGAACTTTAAGAACTAAATTGAGACTCCATGGCGGAGCAACAGGTTTAAACACAGGCTTAATTTTAACTAAAGCCTGACAAAAAGCCTGAACATCTGGGACATCTGCCAGATGCTTGTGCAACAGAATAGACCAAGCAGATACCTGTCCCTTTAAGGAACTAGCGGACAATCCTTTCTCCAATCCTTCGTGGAGAAAAGACAAAATCTTATGAATCCTGATCTTACTCCATGAGTAGCCTTTGGATTCACACCAAAAAAGATATTTACGCCATATCTTATGATAGATCTTCCTGGTGACAGGCTTTCGAGCCTTAATCAAGGTATCTATGACCGACTCAGAGAAACCCGCTTTGATAAAATCAAACGTTCAATCTCCAAGCAGTCAGTTGCAGAGAAATTAGATTTGGATGCTTGAATGGACCTTGAATCAAAAGGTCTCGTCTCAGTGGCAGAGTCCATGGTGGCAGAGATGACATGTCCACCAGGTCAGCATACCAAGTCCTGCGTGGCCACGCAGGCGCTATCAAAATCACTTAAGCTCTCTCCTGTTTGTTTCTGGCAATCAGACACGGAAGGAGAGGGAATGGTGGAAACACATAAGCCAGGTTGAACGACCAGGGTACTGCTAGAGCATCTATCAGTACTGCCTGAGGATCCCTTGACCTGGATCCATAATGAGGAAGTTTGGCGTTCTGACGAGACGCCATCAGATCCAATTCTGGTGTGCCCCATAGCTGAACCAGTTGAGCAAACACCTCCGGATGGAGCTCCCACTCCCCCGGATGAAAAGTCTGACGACTTAGAAAATCTGCCTCCCAGTTCTCCACCCCTGGAATATAGATCGCTGATAGATGGCAAGAGTGAGTCTCTGCCCATCGGATTATCCTGGAAACTTCTATCATCGCCAAGGAACTCCTTGTTCCCCCCTGATGATTGATATAAGCTACAGTCGTGATGGTGTCCGGCTGAAACCTGATGAATCCGGCCGAAGCCAGCTGAGGCCACGCCTGAAGAGCATTGAATATTGCTCTTAATTCCAGAATATTTATCGGTAGGAGGGCCTCCTCCTGAGTCCACAAACCCTGTGCTTTCAGGGAATTCCAGACTGCACCCCAGCCCAGTAGGCTGGCGTCCGTCGTCACAATAACCCACACTGGCCTGCGGAAACACATTCCCCTGGACAGGTGATCCTGTGACAACCACCAAAGAAGAGAGTCTCTGGTCTCTTGATCCAGATTTATCTGAGGAGATAAATCTGCACAATCCCCATTCCACTGTTTGAGCATGCATAGTTGCAGTGGTCTGAGATGCAGGCGAGCAAACGGAACTATGTCCATTGCCGCTACCATAAGTCCGATTACCTCCATACACTGAGCCACTGACGGCCGAGGAATGGAATGAAGAGCTCGGCAGGTGGTTGAAATCTTTTATTTCCTGACCTCCATCAGAAATATTGTAAGAATCAAGCCTGCTTAGTATGGATGTATGTGATATAGGTTTGTAGCACAGTATCAAATGAGAATACTATTACTAGGTAAACCCATATAGATATATGTGCAGTTAATCTAAGATTAATTATTCCCTGCATAAAATACACACTATAGTATAATCTGCAATAATAGGAACAATATCAAAATAAATCTTGGAATAAACAGGCTTGTAAAATATAAGAGGTTAAGGAATAAGTGAAACTTTCCAAATGAATAAGTAAGGAATAAATAATATTTGAATGCGTAATATGAAGAAATTGAATACACAGCAAGTAAGTCTTATCCAAGGTAATTTAGTTAGAATCACATAATGGAGAAATTCAGCAAAAGAAGTTATAATGCAAACGAGGTATTGTACCTTGCAACCTGTGAGTGCGGTAGGTAGTGACAATCACTTCCGGGTTCTGTACGCTGCGAGTGCAGCAGGAGTTGAGACACGCTGAAGCCGGCTGACTGACAGCGTGTGACGTCACGATTCTCCGGTGCAGCCGAAAACAAGATAATGTTAATGAAACGGAAAAGATAAGTTATAACTGTTTGGAACTTCAATAACCGGTTATTCTTAATGGGAGCCACAAGGTTGTTTAAAATAACATATGAGCACATAAGATGGTACAGGTAGCGTAAGTCCACAAATAACAGACAGTCATGAATAAATGTAAGTACTTGCCCAAACTTAGATTTTCAATATTGAGGAAGTTGTAACAGGCTGGAATACTCTGGGAGATTCCTAGTAAAATGTTCTTGAAAGAAGTAACTCCAGTTGTAGATGAGATAAGATTCAATTTAGAAACTTACTGAGAACTGAGAGGCTCAGTGTTACTCTGAGGAGAATAACAAAATACTAAGCAAGGTGTGCTTAGTGATCAGGTGTTTTATGGGAGTGAGAAGGTTGTGATTGGTTGATCTCTAATTAAGGAAACAGTACACCCTAAACCCTGACAAATATTTTCATGTCCACCGAATCTATCAGAGTTCCCAGGAATGGAACTCTTGTGAGAGGAATAAGAGAACTCTTTTTTCACGTTCACCTTCCAGCCATGAGATCTTAGAAAGGCCAACACTAAGTCCGTGTGAGACTTGGCAAGTTGGAAAGTCGACGCTTGAATTAAGATGTCGTCTAGATAAGGTGCCACTGCTATGCCCCTCGGCCTTAGGACCGCCAGAAGGGACCATAGCACCTTTGTGAAGATTCTTGGCGCCATGGCCAACCCGAAGGGAAGAGCCACAAACTGTCCAGAAAGACAAACCTGAGGAACTGGTGATGATCTTTGTGGATAGGAATGTGTAGATATGCATCCTTTAGATCCACGGTAGTCATATATTGACCCTCCTGGATCATTGGTAAAATAGTCTGAATGGTCTCCATCTTGAAGGATGGAACTCTTAGGAATTGGTTTAGGATCTTGAGATCTAGAATTGGTCTGAAGGTTCCCTCTTTTTTGGGAACCACAAACAGATTGGAGTAGAAACCTTGCCCCTGTTCTGTTTTCGAAACTGGGCAGATCACTCCCATGGTAAAAAGGTCTTCTACACAGTGTAAGAATGCCTCTCTTTTTGTCTGGTTTACAGACAATTGAGAAAGATGGAACCTCCCCCTTGGAGGAGAATCTTTGAAATCTAGCAGATACCCCTGGGTTACAATTTCTACGGCCCAGGAGTCCTGAACGTCTCTTGCCCAGGCCTGAGCAAAGAGATAAAGTCTGCCCCCTACTTGATCCGGTCCCGGATCTGGGGCTACCCCTTCATGCTGTCTTAGTGGCAGCAGCAGGCTTTTTGGCCTGTTTACCCTTGTTCCAAGCCTGGTTAGGTCTCCAGATTGGCTTGGATTGAGCAAAGTTCCCCTCTTGCTTTGCAGCACGGGAAGAGGAAGCGGGACCACCCTTGAAGTTTCGAAAGGAACAAAAATTATTTTGTTTGGTCCTTGTCTTATTTGACTTATCTTGAGGGAGGGCATGACCCTTCCCTCCAGTGATGTCTGAAATGATCTCTTTCAGTGCAGGCCCGAATAGGGTCTTACCTTTGAAAGGGATGGTCAAAAGCTTAGATTTAGATGACACATCAGCTGACCAGGACTTAAGCCATAACGCTCTTCGCGCTAATATGGCAAAACCTGAATTCTTTGCCGCTAACTTAGCAAGATGAAATGCGGCGTCTGTAATAAAAGAATTAGCCAACTTAAGGGCCTTAATTCTGTCCAAAATATCATCTAGTGGGGTCTCCATCTGAAGAGCCTCTTCTAGAGCCTCAAACCAAAAAGCAGCTGCAGTGGTTACCGGAACAATGCACGCTATAGGTTGAAGAAGAAAACCCTGATGAACAAAAACTTTCTTTAGGAGACGC